>NW_022589792.1:1362945-1486731 GCF_004348235.1 Phoca vitulina
TCTCGCTGTGTCTCTCTCTGTCAAATAAATAAATAAAGTATTTTTTTAGGATTTATTTATTTATTTATTTATTTATTTATTTATTTATTAGAGAGAGAGAGAGATAGTGACAGAGATAGCAAGAGAGAGCACAGGGGGAGGAGAAGGAGAAGCAGGCTCCCGCTGAGCAGGGAGCCCGATGCAGGGCTTGATCCTAGGACCCTGGGATCATGACCTGAGACAAAGGCAGATCCTTAACTGACTGAGCCACCCAGGCCCCCCAGTAAATAAAATCTTTAAAAAAAAAAAAGTAATTTCTACAACCAATATGTGGCTTGAACCCACAACGCTGAGATGAAGAGTTGTATGCTCTTGTGGCTGAGCCAGCCAGAGGCCCCATATATTATCTATTTTTAAACCTTAAATAAGCTTATTTAATTAAAATTGAATCCTCAGTAAAGCTTATTACATTCCTCTGTTTTCAAAATTTTCGTTGTATTTGATGTATTTTTTTTGTGTGTGTACATGTTTTCATTTCTTTATATAAATTTTTACTATAGGGCACCTGGGTGGCTCAGTGGGTTAAGCCTTTGCCTTTGGCTCAGGCCTTGATCCCAATGTCCTGGGATGGAGTCCCGCATGGGCTCCCTGCTCAGCCTGCTTTTTCCTCTCCCTCTGCTGCTCCCCTTGCTTGTGCTCTCTCTGTCAAATAAATAAATAAATGAAATATTTAAAAAATAAAAAATAAATTTTTACTGTGGAAAAATAGATAAAATATAAAATTTACCATTTTAACCTTTTTCCATATTTGCTTAGAGATTCCCCCCAGTTTTACTGAGATATAATTGATGTATAACATTGTATTAGTTTTATTTACTTAGTCATTTGTTTATTTATTTATCTAAAGTAATCTCTACATCGATGTGGGGCTCGAACTCACAACCCTGAGATCAAGAGTTGCTCAAGGGGCTCCGGGTTGATGCAGTTGGTTAAGCATTTGACTCTTGGTTTCAGCTCAGGCCCTGATCTCGGTATCGTGGGATTCAGCTCTGCGTGGGCTCTGTGGTCAGCGAGGAGCCGGCTTGAGATGCTCTCTCCCTCTCCCTCTGCCCCTCCTGATCCTGCTCTGTCTCTCTCTCTCTAAAATAAAGACATCTTAAAAAAAGAAAAAAAGAGTTGCACACTCTACCAACGGAGGCAGCCAAGCAGCCCTGTATTAGTTTTAAGTGTACAGCATAATGATTTGATATATGTATATATTTCAAATGTATTTAAGACTTGTAATCTCTAGGGCACCTGGGTGGCTCAGTCTGTTGGGCGTCTGCCTTTGGCTCAGGTCACGATCCCAGCTTCCTGGGACTGAGTCCTGCATCAGGCTCCCTGCTCAGCGGGGAACTTGCTTCTCCCTCTGCCTGCTGCCCCCCCACCCCGCCAATGCTCTATCTCTCCTGTAAATAAATAAAATAAAAAAAAAAAAGATTTGTAATGTGGAACTTGAACTCACACCTCTGAGATCAAGAGTTGCACGCTCTACTGAGCACGCCAGCCAGGCGCCCCTCAAATGTATTTGATGTTTGAATAGGAAATACAAACACCAAAAAATATTAAAAGGGAATCATTTTCCTGCATGCTGGCATGAGGAACTTCGCTGATCCCCTCCCCAGTGAAACTGGTGGAAGATGTTAAGATAACAACCATTGAACGTCTCTGGAAGTGGTCCTAAGGGCAAACTGTAAATGAGGAAGCAACTATTCAAGAAAATCTATGAGAAAATTCAATTAGAATAGTGAGTGTTTCTGGTATTTGGTGTCTTTTACCTCCCTTCCTTCTACCAGTTCAGTGGGAGGGAAACTCCACTCCAGACTGGAGCAACCAGGAGCATAAGGTTTGCTCACTCTTAGTCCCCAGTTGGGGAATTATGTTCTCAGGAGGGGCAACACCTCAGCATTTCTTGCCCTGCTCTCAGCCACCTGTGTTGGGGGTGTTTGAGGCAAGTGCACCTCTTCAAAGAGAGAACAACTGAGAATTTCTAAAATTATGGAAAGGCTCTGATCACCAGATCCAAGAATTTGAAAGAATCTCAAATAGGATAAATTAAAAGAAATCCACCCTGAGACACATCATATAAAATTGCAAAATGGCAAATAAAAAAGAATGATTTTTACAAAGATTTTATTTATTTATTTATTTATTTATTTATTTATTTATTTGAGAGAGAGAGAGAGAGACACGGAGCACAAGCAGAGGGAGGGGCAGAGGAAGACGGAGAAGCAGACTCCCTGCTGAGCAGGGAGCGGGATGTGGGGCTCCATGTGGGGCTGGATCCCAGGACCCTGGGATCATGACCTGAGCCAAAGGCAGACGCTTAACCGACTGAGCCACCCAAGCATCCCATATAGAATGTATTTTATTTTATTTTTTTGAGATTTTATTTATTTATTTGACAGAGAGAGACACAGCGAGAGAGGGAACACAAGCAGGGGGAGTGGGAGAGGGAGAAGCAGGCTTCCTGCTGAGCAGGGAGCCCGATGCGGGGCTCAATCCCAGGACCCTGGGATCATGACCTGAGCCGAAGCAGACGCTTAATGACTGAGCCACCCAGGCGCCCCTAGAGTGTATTTAAAAACAAAACAAAACAAAACAACAAACAACAAACCTTAAATCAGTAGCTAAAAATATTTCTTTGAGGAAAACCACATAACTAGATGGATATACAAGTGAGGACGATAAAATATTCCAGAAAAAGGGGCGCCTGGGTGGCTCAGTCGTTAAGTGTCTGCCTTTGGCTCAGGTCATGATTCCAGAGTCCTGGGATCGAGCCCCGAATCTGGCTCCCTGCTCAGCAGGAAACCTGCTTCTCCCTCTTCCACTTCCCCTGCTTGTGTTCCCTCTCTCACTGTGTCTCTCTCTGTCAAATAAATAAATAAAATCTTAAAAAAAAAATCAAAATAAAAAAATATACTCCAGAAGAGAAAATTCCAATCTCGCACAATTTCTTCCAGCAAATAGATATTTGAACACCAAACTCAGGCAAAGACAGTATGAGAAAGGAAATCTATGGACCAATATAATTTATAACAGATGGGATGCAAAAATTTTACATAAAATATTAGTTAAAATTAATGTAAAATGCCATAGTATATAAAAAGGTACCATGACCAAGTTGAGTTTGTACAAGAATGGAAATAAATGTGTTAATAAATAAGAAAATAAATTCATGTCATTGGGCATTTTAAATTAAATGAGCCAAATAATATAGCTATTTCAGATACTGAAAAAAAACATAAATATTTATTTATGACAAAAATCTGTTAGTGAACTAGGAATTGAAAGGACCTTTCTTTACTTGATACAGTGTATCTTCCAAAAACTTACAGTAGCCATCATACATAATGGTGAAACGTTGAAAGCATTTCCTTTAAAATATCTTCAAGGGCGCCTGGGTGGCTCAGTTGGTTAAGCAACTGCCTTCGGCTCAGGTCATGATCCTGGAGTCCCGGGATCGAGTCCCGCATCGGGCTCCCTGCTCGGCAGGGAGTCTGCTTCTCCCTCTGACCCTCCTCCCTCTCATGCTCTCTGTCTCTCATTCTCTCTCTCTCAAATAAATAAATAAAATCTTTAAAAAAAAAAAATAAATAAAATATCTTCAAGAATATTGTATGGGGAGTAAAGAACAAAAGCCACGAGACCAGTGATGTATCTACTGTAATAATCCAGGCAAGAGATGCTGGTGGCTGGGCCAGAGTGAGAGCTACAGAGGGGGTGTAAACTAGTCGATTCTGTTTAGATTTTGAAAGCAGAGCAGCTAGAATTTGCTGGTAAATCAGATGTAGGGAGTAAGACAGTGAGAGTTCAAGGACCACCCATAAGTTTCTGGTCTGAGTTCCTGGAAGGATTGAGCTGCTATTATTAAGAAGGGGAAGATGGAGGGACCTAGGCAAGCTTGGGAGGGACAATCAGGAGCTCTGCTTTAGAGATCTAGAGTTTGAGTGCCTACAGACACCCCATGGAGATGTCAAGGAGACATCTGTAAAGAGGAGATGGGAGTTCAATGAGAGAGGACTACACTGGAAATTAAAATTGGGCATTGTCAACGTATAGAAGTTTTAAAAGCACAATATGAGTTACAAGCAACATGATACAGCGTGATGGGGTGGAGCATTATTAAGATTGGGGAAGTCAGGAACAACTGATAAAATATGAGTCAGCCATGGGAAAATCAGAAAGGAAGAGTATTGCAGATAAAGCAATAGCAAGTACAAAGGCCCTGAGGTGGGCCTCATGGTTGGGCGTTTTCCGGACTTGGCCTCAGTGAAGACTCTCCGCCACCTGGAAAAGCTGGCATCATTAGCCCAAGGCTCCTTGAAGGTCAGTCTTGCTCAGATAGCACAATTTAGGCCAGTGGGCCACTGAGAGGAAGGATTCTGGGGCAATGCCGCCCTCTGCTGGCCGGGACGTATATCCGCACCATTTTCAACAATAACAGTTGTTATATATTATATAATATTTTGTTATTATTAGTGGAACACACAGTGCTCAATAAATCCATGACCCAGCCTCTCTCATCCTTGTGTGGCATGAAGACTGGCACTAATAGGTATGTATATATGTAGGTCTACACTGAATAAATGAACGAATAAATGTGGCTAGGTTCTGAGTCTGAGTCTCTTCTGCAAATCTGGGTTTCTTTCTCTCATTGTATAAATCAATGTATATTGAGCACGTACTGTGTACTAGGTGCTGTTCTAAGTTCTTGGGACAAATCAATGGGCAAGATAGACAAAAGCCTGTGCAAGGCAGCTTATTAAGATCTCCACATATCCATGCTTCTCAATCTTTACAAAATTTATTTTTATTTATTAAAAGATTTTAAGTAATCTCTACACCCAATGTGGGGCTTGAACCTAAAACCCCGAGATCAAGAGTGATATGCTCTACCGACTGAGCCAGCCAGGCGCCCCTTTTACAACGTTTTTAATGCCGAGACACTATTATTCGCCCCATTTTTAGAGGAGAAAATTATCCCTTAGAGAGAGACTTTGATTGTAGAGCGGACAAGTGACGGGGGTGGGATTCGAATCCATAACAATATTTATTTTCCCCGACAACACGTAGCGGGTGGGAACGAACTGAGCGCTCCGCGGGGACGAGCATGCTGGCGTCCGTTGCCATGGTTCCCCCACGCACTTCCAAAGCGACAGCCAGCTCCCTGCCTCACGTGACCTCAGCCAATATGGCGCCGCCCAGGGGGGTTGCAGTGGCCGCGTGGTTCCGTTAGCTAAGATGGCGTCAGCAGTTAGCCCGACGTCCCTGGAGTCGGCCCCGCGGATCATGCGGCTGGTGGCCGAGTGTAGCCGATCCAGGGCCCGGGCAGGGGAGCTGCGGCTGCCGCACGGGCCGGTAGCCACTCCCGTGTTCATGCCAGTGGGCACGCAGGCCACTATGAAGGGCATCACGGCCGAGCAGCTGGACTCCCTGGGCTGCCGCATCTGCCTGGGCAACACCTATCATCTGGGTCTGAGGCCGGTGGGTGGGTTCTGCCTCGGTGGCGCGGCGGCGGAGAGTGGGGGGGAGTACGGGCACCGCCGAGGCACAGGCATGCATTTAGGTCAGTCGACAAACGTGTATTGAGCTCCCCCGGTGGCCCGGGCCTTGTTCTGGGCGTGAGGGAGCGGCGGGGACCGCAGCTGGCTAGCCTTGTCCTCCAACATAGCGCTCACCCCTCACCTGATCTTTTCTTGCCCAAACCCAGGGCCCCGAGCTGATCCAGAAAGCCCACGGTCTCCACGGCTTCATGAACTGGCCCCACAATCTGCTGACGGTGAGGGGGAGTCGGGGCCGGGATCCCAGGGCACTTCTCAGAGGTGGAGATTCTCCAGTCCCACCCCCCTGACAGCCCTGCGGTGCGATTTCCCCCAGGACAGCGGCGGCTTCCAGATGGTGTCTCTGGTGTCCCTGTCCGAGGTGACGGAGGAGGGCGTCCGCTTCCGCTCCCCCTACGATGGTGAGGAGACCCTTCTGAGCCCGGAGAAGTCCGTGGAGATCCAGAACGCTTTAGGTGAGCGAATCCCGGGCCACCTCCTCTTGCCTTGCCTCTAGAGGGTGGAGGTGAGGCGGGCCCGTTCCTTAACGTGCTGCTCGGCTTTGGGTAAGTCTCTCCCCCTGCCTGAGCTTCAGCGGGGCCAACTCAAATGAGGATAGTTCACGGAAATAATGACGTAATGTTTGTAAATCTCTTAACACAGTGCCTGGCATGTAGGAGCTTTTATTATTATCTCTAATGCTATTCTTTCTCGTAAATGGCAAATTAGCTGGGCAAAGATATGTCGAAATAAAGAGAGCAACAAGGGGGGGACTGGGGAAGCTTTCAGTCCCTCCTATTTCTATCATTCCTTGATAAAGACAATGAACATATCTCTTTTTAAAAAAATTTTATTGTTATGTTAATCCCCATACATTACATCATTAGTTTTAGATGTAGTGTTCCATGATTCATTGTCTGTGCATAACACCCAGTGCTCCATGCAGAATGTGCCCTCTTTAATACCCATCACCAGGCTAACCCCTCCTCCCACCCCCCTCCCCTCTAGAACCCTCAGTTTGTTTCTCAGAGTCCATCGTCTCTCATGGTTCGTCTCCCCCTCCGATTTCTCCCCCTTCATTCTTCCCCTCGCTATCTTTTTTTTTTTTTTAACATATATTTCATTATTTGTTTCAGAGGTACAGATCTGTGATTCAAGTCTTGCACAATTCACAGCGCTCACCATAGCACATACCCTCCCCAATGTCTATCACCCAGCCACCCCATCCCTCCCACCCCACCCCCCACTCCAACAACCTTCAGTTTGTTTCCTGAGATTAAGAATTCCTCATATCAGTGAGGTCATATGATACATGTCTTTCTCTGATTGACTTATTTCGCTCAGCATAACACACTCCAGTTCTATCCACGTCATTGCAAATGGCAAGATCTCATTCCTTTTGATGGCTGCATAATATTCCACTGTATATACATACCACATCTTCTTTATCCATTCGTCTGTCGATGGACATCTTGGCTCTTTCCCCAGTTTGGCTATTGTGGACATTGCTGCTATAAACATTGGGGTGCACGTACCCCTTCGGGTCCCTACATTTGTATCTTTGGGGTAAATACCCAGTAGGAACATATCTCTTTTAACATATATTATATATAGTGCACATTATGTAGTTTTTAGCTCTACCTCCTTCCTGTCTTCTTTTTTTAAAAAGACTTTAGGTATTTATTTGGGACAGAGGAGGGGAGAGGCAGAGAATCCCAAGCCATCGCCCTGCTGAGGGAGGAACCGGAGGTGGGATTCGAGGTGGCGCTCGATCTCACACCCAGGTGCCTATTCATTCATTCATTCAGTCATTCATAAATTTGCTCCTTCAAGAAACGAGTTCCTTTCCCCAGTAGGGTCTCACAGGGTCTGAATTTTGCTGATTACATCCCCATGGTGCTGTGTAACAGTTTTCTTCTGCCATTAGGAGTTCCAAAGTGGTAATGTTCGTTCTTCATTTATCAGCCAGATTATTTCTGTGAAGAGAAACGTCCATCACCTACTCCTGGGTGACCAAGAAGTTCAGTTCATATAGGAAAATGGCATTCATTCTTTTCCTTATTTACTAGTTTTCATGGCTTGATTACTTAGCATCCTCTAGCAGTGATGAATTAATCTTTAGTGTTTTTAGGATCACCATGAAATGAGGGGTTTGTTTGTTTGTTTGTTTGTTTATTTAATCATGGGTTTAAATGTATTTGCTGTGTCTCAGTCTCTTGCAGTGGAATCCATCCTATTGATTCTCAAATTGCCCCATCTTTGGTTTGTGTGGTGCACTCTGCTTTTTTCCTGTAAAGATGCATCTTGACAATATTCCCCTGAGCTTTTCTAACATATATAAATCCATAGCCCCTAATCTGAAATTCTTCAGGTCAATTCAGAATTGTAATATTTTATAAGGATAATGCAGCATACATAGCATCTTAGTAGGTCTGGGACAGTACCCTGTTAAACTTTACTTGTTTCTTTTACTTGTTCCTTTTCCATTTAAAAAAAAAATTGTGACCGGGCACCTGGGTGGCTCAGTCATTAAGCGTCTGCCTTCAGCTCAGGTCATGGTCCCAGGGTCCTGGGATCTAGCCCCGCATCGGGCTCCCTGCTCTGCGGGAAGCCTGCTTCTCCCTCTCCCACTCCCCCTGCTTGTGTTCCCTCTCTTGCTGTGTCTCTGTCAAATAAATAAATAAAATCTTAAAAAATAAATAAAAAATAAAAAAAATTGTGGCAACATAAAATTTACCATTAAAAAAAGTTGCCACTATAACTTTTTTTATTTATTTATTTTTAAAATATACTTATTTTTTTAAATAGGCTCCATGCCCAACGTGGGGCTTGAACTCATGACCGTGAGACCAAGAATGGCATGCTCTACTGACTGAGCCGGCCAGGCGCCCCACTATAACCATGTTTAAGTGTCCGATTTAGTGGCACTAAAGCACATTTGCATTGTTGTGCAACCATCACCACCATCCCTCTCCAGAACTCTTCATCTTGTGAAACTGAAACTCTGTGCCCATTAAACACTAACTCTCCATTCCCCTCCGCCAGCCTCTGGCTCTCGCCATCTACTTCCCGTCTCTATGAATTTGACTTCTCTAGGGACCTCATCTAAATGGCATCATGCAATACTTGTCATTTTTGCGTCTGGCTTATTTCACTGAGCATAATGGCCACAAAGTTGTAGTATATGTCAGAATTTTCTTCCTTTTTAAGACTGAATAAGGCACCCGTTAAATTGGATTTTATAAAAGACTATCACTGTCTTGGGTTTTGCTGTGAAATTAGGTATGCCATAAGCATAAGATAAAATCTTTGATTTTGAGAAGTTTCTAGATTTTGGAATTGTGGGAAAGGAACATTCCGTTAAGGGTTGGACCATGATTTATTTAGCCAGACGTTGATGGTCACTTGGGCTCCCATTATGCTATTACCCGCCACGCCATGGCGGATCACTTTGTATTAACAACATTTTGCTCTTGAAGGGTAAACGTGCAGGAGTGGGATTTTATTCTATGTGCCTGGGCAGGGTTTTAGCTGGGGTGAGGCAAGACCAAATGGGTATTTTATTTTATTTTATTTTTTTAAAGATTTTATTTATTTATTTGAGAGAGAGAATGAGAGAGAGAGCATGAGAGGGGGGAGGGTCAGAGGGAGAAGCAGACACCCCGCCGAGCAGGGAGCCCGATGCGGGACTCGATCCCGGGACTCCAGGATCATGACCTGAGCCGAAGGCAGTCGCCTAACCAACTGAGCCACCCAGGCGCCCACCAAATGGGTATTTTAAAAAGCTGCCTGTGGTTGTTGTATAAACAGACTGGGGGGCTACGTGGGAGTCAGCAAGACCCAAGGAGGGACTTCTAGGGTCCAGCTTATCCCCAAAAGGCAGTGAAGGCTTTCCCAGTGATGGTGCTTCTGTCTCACCCCCCAGGCTCAGACATCATCATGCAGCTGGACGCTGTGGTCAGCAGCACTGTGACGGGGCCACGTGTGGAGGAGGCCATGTACAGGTGCGTGCGGGTGTTTGTGTGGGTGTGGGGGAGGGGATCCTAGTCCCGGAGCCTTGTCTCCTTACCCTAGGGCTCATGACTAGGGCCCTCTTACAGGTCAGTCCGCTGGCTGGACCGATGCATTGCAGCCCATCAGCGGCCAGACAAGCAAAACCTCTTTGCCATCATCCAGGGTGGGCTAGACGCGGATCTCCGGGCCACCTGCCTCGAAGGTAGAGCCATGTGCTGGTCCATCCAGGGCTTATCCATCACTGAGGGCCCCACATGGGCCTGGCATGTGGTGGTGCGGACGGTGGTTGTTAATGGGTGGAAGGAATAGCTGAAGCCAAGGCCCGGGGGCAGAATGGACTAGAATGTTTGCAGAATGATAGTAATTCCAATAGCTCGCGATTTGGGGGTAGTCATCAGACGCTACGCCGTATGCCGGTCACAGATTGCCCCATTGAGTTTTCATAGCCATCCCGTAAGGTGGGAACTACCAGGTTCCCGAGGTTATAGAAGAGGAACCTGAAGCACAGAGCTGTAAAGTCACTTACCCCAAGCCATGCAGCTTGGACATTGCAGAGCTGAGATTTGGACCCAGTTCTTGGGCTGTAGAACCTACAGCATTAACTGATACAGGTGCTGCTTCCTCCCCAGGGTCAGGAGTTAGGGGTGGGGTCCAGGGGTTGTGCTGACACTGGAGGCCCTGGGATACCACACTGAGGTACTGGGGAGCCATGGAGGGCTGCTGAGTGGGCAAGTAACAGGGACCAAGAGGAATCATGGAAAAATCCCAGTAGGATAGGAAGCAGAAGGCCCATGAAGAGGTTGGAGTATTTGCCCAGGAGAAGAGTGAGAGACCTATACCAAGGCCATGGCCATGGAGACAAAAGGGAGGCAGAGATGGGGGCGCAGAGGCAACGAAGTGTCATAGGCAAGACTCTGGGTCCTAGAGTTTGTTTGGCTGGATCCAGACCTCTGATCTGCTGCCTCATGGTTCTGCACCCTTGGCCTCTCTGAGCCTCCCTTTTTTCCTCTGTGGAATGGGCACATATTCCCAATGTCATGGGGTCGAAGTGAGGATAAACGGGAAGGTCTGTTTAGTCCTGTGCCTGCACCTGGCATCCATGTGTACCGTTGTGCAGACTGTCCTTGTTGGAATTCCTTCTGTCCTCAAGCTGTGCCCAGCTCCCGGCCCAGTGAGCCATTTTAAAGGAGACCCCCAGGCAGAGATACGCTTCACGTCACAGCTCAGTATGTGTGGACATAGATGAAAGCAGAAACCAAGACTTCGTGAAACGTTACCCTTACACGTGAAACATTTTCTGGCATTCTCTGTGCTCTCATGTGAAAAAAAAAAAAAAAAAAACAAAAAACCTACCACGCTGGTCTTGCCCTAGCAAATTCAGTTCTTGGCCACACTGGTGATGCTTCAGAGCGCTCTAAGCTTACCTGCACCAGCACCAGCACTGCGTGGGTTCTCCCCGCGACGGGCGCAGAGTCCACGGTGAGGTCGGGGTGGGGGGGGGTGGCTGGGAGGCCACATTTGAACAACTTGTCTCCAGTGGATTGGACTGCTCATTCCAGCTTCGAAATCTGACCCTTCGGACGGGTCCTTCTTGTCGATGCTGTGGCCTCCCATGGTTGAACTAGGCAGCTGGGGCCCAAGGCAAGGCTGGGCTTGGAGACTAGACCTGGGCTTAAACCCAGCCTCTGGCATATGCGGCCTCGGGCCAGTGTCAAGCCTCGGGTACCCCTCAGTGGTACAGAGCTGCCGCCCCTTCTCTGCAATTCTGGGGCCTAGGAGCCCACTTCTAAAATGCAAAACACTCAGGAATTTGCAACCCACTCCTTTGCGGGCCAGACCAGACCAGACCTACGGGGTTATTTACCCCGGTTGTTGGGAGTCTCTTCATGTTTTGGTGCAGAAACGTTACAGATGTTGAGGACAGGCTGTTACCTTGCATATGGGATGTTCGCTGTTCTAAAACCTGGAAAATGCTCAGTTTTGAAACATACAAGGCGTCATCTTCGCTGTCAGTGAAGGGTGCACAGGCTGGAGGCCTCTCCTGAGGACTGAGGAGCGGAGGGAGCTTCACACACAGCAGGCGTTCAACACATGGTAGCTGAGCTCACCAGCGGCCTTTAGACAGACAGATGGAAAGACAGACGGACACCCGCCCTTCCCCCACTTCTCTCTCTTTCTTCCCGAGGGTCTGCCCTGGTCTGGGCAGGGTCTGCCCTGGGGCTGCAGAGGAGGAGGCGTATTTTCTTTCGCCCAGTGACCCCTCACCTTGCCCTGTACCCCCAGAGATGACCAAGAGGGACGTGCCAGGCTTCGCCATTGGGGGCCTGAGCGGGGGCGAGAGCAAGGGTCAGTTCTGGAGGATGGTGGCCCTGAGCACCTCAAGGCTGCCTAAGGACAAGCCACGCTACCTGATGGGGGTCGGGTATGTGGAGACGAGGGGAAATAGCCCTACCTGTGGGAAGGGGTTCCTGGGGATTCCTGCCCAGGCTGGTGTTGGTGGAAGGACACAGCCCTGCCTGGGAGGGGACTAAAGGAGGACATGGCTTTCCTCTGGGGGCGGTTCAGAGGGAATGTGGTCCAGTCCCTGGGGAGTCGGAGTGTCTGTGATGGGGGGAGGCCTGGGTGTGTGACCAGGGCATGAGGTTCTCTGCTCCCCCCCTCCATGGCCCTCCTCCCAGCTATGCCACCGATCTGGTGGTCTGCGTGGCTCTTGGATGTGACATGTTCGACTGCGTCTTCCCCACGCGGACAGCGGTGAGGCCCTGGCAGGGGGCAGACAATGGGTGGGGGGCTAGGGGGGCCAAGGTTGGGGTGGGGCTGGTGCGGATGAAGGCCTGGTTGACCCCCACCTTCCCCTCGTCCACCCCTCCCCCAGCGCTTTGGCTCCGCTTTGGTGCCCACCGGGAACCTGCAGCTGAAGAAGAAGCAGTATGAGAAGGACTTCCGGCCCATAGACTCCAACTGTGCCTGTCCCACCTGCCAGAAGTAGGCGGAGCTGGGCCTGGGGGCTGGGGGAGGGTGTGGCGGGGTGCAGGACTCTGCGTGGCTGAGCCCCAGCCTCCTGTCCACAGGCACAGCCGGGCCTTCCTGCACACACTTCTGCACAGTGATAACACGGCTGCCCTGCACCACCTCACTGTCCACAACATCGCCTACCAGGTGGGCCTGCGGCCAGGGTGGGCCAGGCTCGGGGTCGGCGTGGGGGAGGGCCCTGGGGCCCCTTGGCTGACACCTACCCCCCCGCAGCTACAGCTGATGAGCGCCGTGCGTGCCAGCATTGTGGAGAAGCGCTTCCCTGACTTCGTACGGGACTTCATGGGCACCATGTATGGGGACCCCACCCTCTGTCCCACCTGGGCCACTGAAGCCCTGGCCTCCGTGGGGATCACACTGAGTTGATCTGGCTTGGGGGCGGGAGGGAGGGGAGGGGAGGGAATGGGAGGTATCGAAGGATTTTTTTAAATTATTATTCTAATTTAGAATATATCTGTGCCTTCTTGGGAAGGTGGCCTGTCTTGGTCCTCTTCTTCCTCTGAGTGTCACTGTGGCCAGTGTGTTGTCCCCGTCCCCCCATCCTCCCCCACCCCCCCGCTGATAATAATAAGTAACCATTGCAGCAGCTGATCTCTGGAAACCACCTGGCGTAGCCCAGCATGTAGGATGTACCCCAGCACGGGAGGTGCATCCCTTTTCCTGTGGCTCAGGCCCCCCAGCCACCCTGCGGGGGGCACTTGTTACCCCACTTTTCACAGGTGAGGAAACAGGTGGAGAGGGAAAGTAGCTTACCCAAGGTCACCACTGAGAGGTAGCCCCCTGGCTCCAGAGCTCATGCTCTGAGCCTTGACTATTGACACGTGGCTTAATTTTGCTGTCAGTAAACACAGTGATGAAGACAGTAGGTGTGATCTAGCAGGTGCTTACACTGTGCCCGGTACTGTTCTTTTTTTTAAGATTTTTTTTTTTTTAAAGAGAGTGAGAGCAGGAACACAAGCAGGGGGAGTAGGAGAGGGAGAAGCAGGCTTCCCGCTGAGCAGGGAGCCCGATGCGGGGCTCGATCCCGGGACCCTGGGACCATGACCCGAGCCGAAGGCAGACGCTCAACGACTGAGCCACCCAGGCGCCCCAAGATAAGGGTTTTTATATTGAAAAAGTAATCCATGTATACAATGTGTAGGATCCACTCTTCTAATAGCATAAAAATGCAACTTTTTGATCAGTTTGTGTATTCTCCCAGAGATTTTCCATGTGTATATATTTTTCATGAATGTGGGAGCCCTTGATGTGCAGTTCTGTACCTTTTTTTCTCTTAGTATATTTCAAATTGTTTACACGTCAGAACATGAAGACTTCCTGTCTTAGAGCTGTTGCACAGTATTTATTTAAGCAGCTCAATGAAGGGGATGTAGGTAGGGTGTTTCCAGGTTTCCGTCACTGTGGTCAAGGCTGCAATGCCAAGCCTTGTCGGTTAACTTTTTGCCCACCTCTCTGAGACCGGGGTTTTAGGTCTTGGAGCAGGCATATACCATTGGCCACTCTGCCACTCCCCTGTTACGGCCTCATCAGCCCACTTCCCTACCTCCATTGCATCTGACTCCTTATTGGGCTTCTTTCTGGCCAATCTATGCCTAGGGGGGTTAAATCACTTTTTTTCATAAAATCCTTCCACCTGTCTCCGGCTTTTTTTCCCACGAGGTCAAGATCCCTAGATCCCAGAATCTCCAACACCGACTGCAAAATAATATCTTTTCAAGGGGAGAGGATCCGTTGTTTCACTGGGTACTCAAAAAGGTCACGATGCGCTCAAGTTGAAGAGGCAGGGGAACAACGTTGCAGGCGTTAGCCGAATCAAGTCGGGGCGTGAACAGAAGGTAATCCTAGGAAAGGGCACAGCATTTGCAAAAGCGTGAAGGTGGAACTTCACAGGAATGAAAATGAGAGCCAACGATGCAGCGCTAGACCGCCTCTCCCTAGGAACTACTAACGCCGGACTCATCTTCAAAGCGCTTTGAAACCCCGCGCGAAGAGCTGGTTTGCAAGCCCCGGGCCGAGATGCATTCTGGGACTTGTAGTTCTCTTTAGAGGCCGGAAACTCAGAAGCGACGGACACTACCGAGTCCCACCACGAGGTGTCGCCCTTCGGCGAGTCCGGTGGGCCTTATCCTTTACTCCGGAAGACTCTAATAGACCTACAACAATCACAAAACGGGAGATTCTTTGATTGACAGAGAAGTTCTCAATCAAAGTCAGGATTCGGAGGTCAAAGCCCGTCCTCTCTGGCTTTGTTGGCTGGAGGAACGAAATGATATTTATATAAACCAATGGGGAATTCTTAGGGAACTAGTTAGTGTCAAGTGACAAACCAGAGTCTATGAATCGATCCCTAATGTCATTGGCCGGCACTTTTGACTGGCGGGTCTTCCTGCCAATAAGACTTGGGTTTTCTTGCCGTCGGGGACCTCCCATAATAGGCGGAGCCAACATTGCCTTTTCCTGAAACACCGCCTCCTGGCCTTGACAACTCGCTGCCCCCACGCTATTGGCTCTTGCGGAAAAACGACAGTTCTGGAGTCCAATGAACCCACCGGGAGGTCTCCTGGGGGAAGGTTCACTCAACCATAGGCCTATGCCTCTCTTTCACTGGCTCGTATGTACGAGTGGCAGCGCGACCGGCCAATCGGGGGCGGTGTGAGGGCTTTGGGCGCAGCCCCGGAGCCCGGGCGGGAGGTCGCTCGGGTCGGGTGTCGTCTGAGAACCGGATGAGGCGGCGACTGTGAGGCCGAGCCGGGAGCGGGCGTCGCGCCGAGGCCCGGGCGGGCGGGGAGCAACGGCTGCGGACGCCGCGGGGCCGCGTCGTTAAGGGCCGGGGGCAGGCGGGGAGCGCGGGGCGCTCGGGCCGGGGCCGCCGGCGCCATGGGCAACCGCGGGATGGAAGAGCTGATCCCGCTGGTCAACAAGCTGCAGGACGCTTTCAGCTCCATCGGCCAGAGCTGCCACCTGGACCTGCCGCAGATCGCCGTGGTGGGCGGCCAGAGCGCCGGCAAGAGCTCGGTGCTCGAGAACTTCGTCGGCCGGTGAGCGAGCGCGGCGGCGACGGCGGGCGGGCGGCGGCCTAGGGCGCGGAGGGCGGACCGGGAATGGCGCGCCCTGCGCAGCCGGCGTAACTGCGGCGCTTGCGTGCCCGCGACGGGGACGGGGACAGGGAGGCGGGCTCTGTGGGACGCCCTGGGCGGAGGGCTTCCTGCAGGGGCTGGGGAGCCGGCTCAGGCCCTTGGGGCGTCTCACCGACTGGGGGGGGCGTGGGCCAGGAAGTGCGGTGGACCGTCGCCGACTCTTCTGGTCCCCCCTTTCGTGGCTGAATTCTACCATCTGGTTGCCTGTGGTTCAGGGTCCCTCTTCTCTGTCTGTCCGAAACCTGCCAGCTAGATACCTATTGGTTCGAACCCCTGTGGTCTGGCTGGCTGTTCATTTATCTGGAGCAGCCCCTGCCGTCTGGTTAGCTGTCTCTCTGTCCTGGATAGAACTCCTTGCCACCACCATTTGGCTGTCCATCTGTCCATTCCCTCAGGGTGGCCCCCTGCTGCCTGGCTAGCTGTCTGGGGTGACCTGTGCTGTCTGGCTGCCCGTCCGTGCCCCTCGCAGACTTTAACACTTAGCCGTGCCTCTGTTGGGTTACTCTGGCTAGCCTCTGCAGTCTGACTGGCTGGCTGGACCCTAGGGGACTCGGTTGTCTGGTTCTCCTAGGCAGACTCTAAAGCCTGGTCCCTGGCAAACGCTGGCTTCTCTCACAAATAGATCCTTTTGTCTGTCTGTACAGGTGTCGGCCTTATCCTAGTCTGCCCATCAGTGCCCTGGCAGGCCCTGGCTGCCTGGCCCCACCTCTGCAGTAGGGAGGAGGTGGTGGGAGCATGCAGAGGACAAGGGAGCTGAAGGATGAAACCTGAATTTCCCTATCAGTTGGAAGTAGGCCCTGGGGGGGGGGGGGGAACCTTTCTGCAGGATTCTTTCCCGGCCCTTGTCAGGGTGCTCTGGTATCCCAGAACACAGAGGCCAGCTCCCAAGCGAAAGCCTGCAAATTGGGGGCCCTCGTTGGAGCCTTATCAGGCTTTTGGGCAGCCCTGAGAAGCCTCAGTGTGCCCATCTGTCCGGTCGGCAAACTCCACTCTCTGGGCTGTTTCCAGGATTCAGGAAGCTGATGAATGAGAGCTGGACATGTGGCCTGCAGGGGTGTTTGGTTCTTTCCTCTCCCTTCCCCCGCCTCTTGCCCTTCTGCCTCCCAGATGGGCTGTCACTTCTCCATTCTGGGAAGGACTCCATTTGTGCCTGTGGCTGCCAAACGATAACATCACAGTAATCGTTAGTACTACTGTGGTTGTTATCGGTGTTGAGGGGTAATGTTCATCTGGCAGGCCCCAGGCTGAGTTCTTTTGTCAGCCTCTTGAACCCCATAGTGAGCGAGGTGGAAGTTCTCTTATCCCCACCTTAGATACGAGCAGGGAGCCTCAGAAAAGACTCATCCTTGGCCCAAGGGCACCAGGCTAGGGCTCACTGGAACCCAGCTGGGTGCCCAGCCCCGCCCTGCCTTCCCGGAGGCCTGGAGTTTGGCTGTCAGCGGCATGAATTTCCTCCTTTGCTGCTTTGTCTCTGGCGCCTTGCCTGTTGTCCACTGTGGCGGAAAGGTGTGGACTTGGGGTCAGCCGGGCCTGGGCTGAGCCTTGGGCTGGGCTGTGGGCCCCTTTGCATGGTTATCTTCCTCCCTGCCCAGGCTTTCGATGGGCACACAGCAAAGTTCTGTCCATTTCATTTGCCTTGGGACTTTGCTCAGGTGGTTTGGCTTCTCTGAGCCACAGTTTCCCCTCCTAAAAATGGGGTGATGGTCCCTCGACAAGACTGTTGCCATGATGCAGGGACATGATGTGTTGAAAGTGCTTACTTAACACAGTGCGTGGCACACAGTAGGTCGACATGGACAGGCTGTTATTCACCATGCTGGTTCCTCTCATATCATCAACAAAAACTAATCAGAATGAAAGTGCTCAAGTTACACACTGGACTGCATTTAAGCCTGACGAGGCTGACACTGCTATGATCCCATTTTACAGAGCAGAAAACTGAGGCTCAGCAGAGCACTCTTGCTCAAGGCCGTTCAGTGAGGAATTGGGGGCTCTAGGTTGGGGACCTGGGGTCTCTCTCCCCTGCCCACCTCCCCTCAGTCTCTCTGCCCTTCGCCTTTCTCTCTTACCCACCCATCCAGGCATCTACTACTGAGCTGGCTTCTGTGGCAACCTCCTCCCAGAAGCCTGCAATGTGACCTTGATCGTTGAGAGCATTAGTTCGGGGCCTGAGAACCAGAGTTTTAAAAAAGCTTCTCGGGGATGGGTTGCTCAAACAGAGCTAACTTCTTTTTATTTCTGGAGCGTGGGTCAGGTTTCTTAGCTACCGAGCCCTGCCATAGGGGGACGGCAGGCAGGCCTCATTTTGAATGAGAACCTGTTTGCCTCTTTGCACTATGGATCTTTACAGTGGACATCTTGTCTGGTTTCAAGGAACAAACGAGAGAGTATGTCAAGGGCCTGGGCCTGGGGGTCAGCACGGACTGCTCTGTTTCATCGCCTCCTCCTTGTTGGTTTTTCTAAGAATGTGGTCCAAGGGAGAATGGCCCAGTTAGCTCAGCCTGTACCAGTGATTGCAGATCGGCAGCTGGGGGCCGAGGCCTGCTTGCTGGTTTTTGTTTCACCTGCATAGCATTTAAAATCTTTTTTGTTTTTAATTAGCTGCCAATATTTATATTTTGCATCAAGATTTGGATTTTTGCAGTGCTTAGCAAACACCCACAGATCTTTAGAGTTTAGTGGTGGTGTACATGGGCCTTAGGCCTTAGGCCTTAGGCCTGACTCCAGCGTGTTTGGGTGTGTGACTTTGGCCAAGTGGACTCAGGTTCCTTTTCTGTAAAATGGGGTGATAACTAGACCCTCCCCAGGGGGACTGCATGAGTTAATGGGTGTTGAGTGCATTGACCCTATGCCCCTGGCAGCTGTTGTTATAATCCTCATAGTCTGGCCTCCCTAGGCCCAAGTCTTGCTTGGCATCAAGTGCCTGGGTCAGACTAGAAGTGGCCACGGGAGGTGCCACACTCCTCACTCCTCCCTAATAGTCGCCCAGGCTCATTTTACATTTGCCTGGGGACTCCTGGCCCTGGAAACCTTTGAGTTTAAGACCCTTGGCTTGTCTGCCCTGTACCAGAATGTGGCCCTAAGAAGGGGGAAGGATGTAGCTCTCCAGTGACCCTGGTCTTTTAGCCTCAGCAGCCAAATGGAGGGAGGAGCTTGGGAAATTTTTCCTTGGGAGAAGAGGAGGAAGCCGAGGTTGAGGCCTCCAGCTCAGAATCCCCCAGGGCTGGGCTTGATCCCATGAGCCTTTCCCCTCTGAGCCTCAGTATCCCCAGCTAGGAAATGGGGCTGTTGACAGTATCTACTGATGGGCCCCTTTCAGGTGAGCAGATGGGTGTGTTTCACCTCTTAGGGGAGATAAGTCATCTGGTGCCTATCATTGAGGGTGGAGGGAGGACTAAATGCTTTGAAGAGTGTCTAACACAGGAAGAGTGCTTAAAACGCTGGCAGTTTTCATTTGTTCATTGAAAAATGTTTTCTGAGCACGTGTACTCTGTGTGCGGCCCTGTTCTGGGGTGCAGACACGGCCCTGAGCAAGATACCAAAACCCCTGCCGTGGGGGGCAGATAAGGAAGGGGGCAGAACAGGGTGGAAATTGATAACTGTTAAGGAAAAGAAGAGCAGGCTCCTCCTGGAGAGGGCAGGGGGAAGTTCGGGTTTTAAATAGTAGGGGGCTGGGCATCAGGGAAGGCCTTCTTGGGAAAGTGACATTTGAGCCAAGACTTAAGCAGGTGAGGGGGGAGCCACCAGTGGAGATTTGCTGGGGGAGCATCCCGGGCTGTGGGAACGGCCGGTGCAAAGGCCCTGAGATGGTCCTGTGCCTGCAGGCCAGTATAGCAGGAGAGTGGGGGGAGATGAGGTTAGCAGATGCTGGGGTGGGGTGGGGGCCCAGGAGGGCTCTGAGCAGAGGTAAGGCTGCGGTGGCACCATTCCAGTCGTTTCGGACCTGGTTCTGGGCAAGCTGAGGACTCTCCTTCGATTTTCAGCTTTACCTCGATTTTCTCAGTGAGTGGTACTTGCCAACTCACAGAGGAGCCCAGTGCCATTTTTCTTTTGACAAGAATCAGCTGCCCATGGGTCTCTACCATCTCCAGCCCCATTTCCATTTGGTCTTCGGTGATGTGTCTCTCATGGAGACATGGCCACACCAGGCTGCTGCCTGGCACACAGTGGGTGCTGGACGGATACCTGTCAGATGACTGGTGGCTGCTCCCGTCCCTGCCAGACCAAGGGGCAGGCACACGGGCTGCTGCCTGGGCTGGTTTGTGCCTTCACAGATCGTAGGTGTTTAAAGTTGCTTGGAGGGGCACCTGGGTGGCTCAGTCATTGGGCGTCTGCCTTCGGCTCAGGTCATGATCCCGGGGTCCTGGGATCGAGCCCCGCATCGGGCTCCCTGCTCAGTGGGAAGCCTGCTTCTCCCTCTCCCACTCCCCCTGCTTGTGTTCCCTCTCTCGCTGTGTCTCTCTCTGTCAAATAAATAAAATCTTTAAAAAAAATAAAAATAAAAAATAAAACTGCTTGGAAATGACAGCTGTTGCCGTTGTTTTTCCTTTCGGTGGAAAACTAAGGTTCCTTTGCCTGTGTGGTCGGTAGTACCCGGGCCAGCCTGAATGGGAGCGTCTGGAGGCGCCCGTGGAATGTGGCTGTCCCTGTCACACGTCGGCCGAATGACCTCACTTCTCGCGTCTGGGAAATGGGAATCAGGATGTTCCCTCTCCCCTGGGAGCGGGCTGAGGATCAGATGAACTAATCCTTGTGAAATAGGAGAGCCCTGCCTTTTGCAAAAGCCATGGGTGAGGACTTACGGGCAGTTAATTTCTTTTTCTGCAAAGAGATGGAGTTCATAATTACTTTGTTAATATAAAGACCACCTTATTTTATTTTATTTTATTTTTTTATTTTTAAAGGTTTTATTTTTATTTATTTATTTATTTTTAAAGATTTTATTTATTTATTTGACAGGGAGACACAGCGAGAGAGGGAACACAAGCAGGGGGAGTGGGAGAGGGAGAAGCAGGCCTCCCGCCAAGCAGGGAGCCCGATGTGGGGCTCGATCCCAGGACCCTGGGATCATGACCTGAGCCGAAGGCAGACGCTTAACGACTGAGCCACCCAGGCGCCCCTAAAGGTTTTATTTACTTATTTGACAGAGAGAGACAGTGAGAGACGGAACACAAGCAGGGGGAGTGGAAGAGGGAGAAGCAGGCTTCCCGCTGAGCAAGGAGCCCGATGCGGGGCTCGATCCCAGGACCCTGGGATCACGACCTGAGCCGAAGGCAGACACTTAACAACTGAGCCACCCAGGCGCCCCAAGACCACCTTATTTTAGTGCAAACGTGAATTGAGTGCCTCTCGTGCAGGCGGGCCTCATTCTGGCTTTTGCCTGGAGGAGGGTGGGGGGCAGGAATATAACCGGGACCTGCCAGTGAGCCAGATCCTGAAATGCTAGCGGGAGCCTATTACTGGTGTGTTTCTAAGTGAAAATGGTGGCTGGGATCAAATACTTGGTGGGAGAATCATTTATGCTCACTTAGTGTTATGGTGGTGGGAGGTGGGGAGCAGAAATGCCCCACAGTAGCGAATTGGCTAGACAAACAGTGTGTCTGACAACCAGCTATGAAATAGCTACTCAGGGAGCGAGAAAGAGGATTTAATGACCCAGGAGGCTGTGGAAGACCGGTTCGTTTCCAGACCCAATGGAAGTGTGCTCTCATCTTGTGCGAAGCAGTTGTATTTTTGGCGTAAAAAGCCTGGGAAGGTGTATGCCTCCTGAACCCCCCATGTGGGTGGTCTCCCCATATGATTCTTGGTTTGGTTTTGCTTGTTCGGATTATGTTCATGGTCAGGAAGACAGATCTCTCCAGAGCTCAGCTCCGGGCAGCCAAGTGCTTTTTCAGAGTTAGGGATAATGGCCCTCGCTAGGTACACGGATTGAAATCCCCTGGTGGTGAGCTGGTGGTTTCTGGGGCGAGGGCAGAGATGAGCTTGTGGACAGCTCTAGATTTAGGGTTTTCAGAGGTAGCGCCGACGGAAGGGAACCATGTGTCTCTCCAGGTGTTTGCATTTGGGTCAGAGCCACATCTGCCAAGCTCTTGCCGGATTTGAGTGGAAATGCCGAAATTACAGGGCCCTCAATTGCAAGAAAAAATGGGAACATCAGCTAACCCTTAATTTACTGGAGTTGCTAACCACATGCTGTAATTAAGCCGTTATTGTGTGAAAGCTTTGGGAATATGCAGGCCGATAATGAGATATTTATAGGGCATTAGCTCTCATCCGAATAAAAGACAAAAATTGCCTTGCCTCTGAAGCAAGATGGCCCTGGAGAGAAAAGACTCTGCTTCTGGGTGCGTTTTGGGTTCCTGTTAGTATGGGCAGTGTGGCCCCTGCTGGGTGCTGGGGATTTTCCCTCCTGGAGTCACCCTCAGCTTGAACAGGGAGCCGGTGACTCTTGGTTTCACCTGCTGCTGGATGTTGATGACACAGTAGGAGGTGATGTTTGTGGAGCATCATTCTGTGCCATTCTCTGGGGACCTCTGTCTAAAATCTGACCGGGTGGTCCCAGCAGCATCCTTGCTTTACAGATGAAGAAACTGAGGCCAGAGAGGGGAACTGACTTGAAGTCTGCACTCTGGGAGAGGGGGCTGAGATGGAGGCCTGAACCAGCAGGCACATGAGGGTCAAGAAAGTGCCTGTGGGAGGCCTGCTTTCCCTAAATTTTCATTATGCAAGTCGGACACCGAAGGCCGAGTTCTAGTGAAAAGGAAACCGTGACCCATGAGGAAGAACATGCTTCAGCCCCATCCCATCCTCCCAGTTCCACGGGGGGAGCACCACTGTCAGGTTGGGGTGGATCCTGCCAGACCCCTCTTGCGTCTTTTTGTCCATAAATCCTTGCTGGTACCTACGGAAAACCTGTAGCACTGCCCGCAGTTGGTTCTTTTTCAGCGTATCTCTTTTCTAGAACTGGGACCACCTCCGTTATACGGTGTGCAAAACTTGTTTTCCAGCCACTTAATACATCCCAGAGGTCTTTCCATGTTGGAGCGTCTGTCATTGCTGCTTGGAATTTCCTGACAGCCCCAGAGGGGTAAGGAATGGAGGAAGGGGCCAGCAGGAGTTGCCGTGACTGTCCCCCTGAGAAATGGCAGCACCCTCCGTGTGCGTAATGCACGCTGGGGCCTCGGCACCAGGCGCCTTTCTTGCCTTGAGGCCGGTGCTCGATCCCTGTTTACTGGTGAGGAGATTGAGTTAGAGAGGTTTGCCCAAGGATGTTGGGGCTGCGGGTGGCCAAACTTGAACCCAGAGCTTTGGCTTTCACGAGAGGCCTTCCCGGGGCCTGCTGGCCTGGACCTGGAGTGGCAGCCTCAACCCATGGCCCAGCTTCCTAGGGTCGAGTTTTCACTCCTTCTGCTCTGTTTGTCCCACAGAGTGGCCTCAGAGATTTCTGGAAAAGGCCAGGTGTTAAGGAGTAATCCAAACCCTCCTTAGGTCCTTGCAGCGCCCACTGACGTGCTCAGTACCACACCTCAGTTGCTTGATTGGCCTCTTTCAGTGGCTGTCAGGGGTGGCTCTGGTCTTCCACACCGAACAGACTTTGCGCATCTTCGGTGCGCTTGCCCTGTGCCCGGTGCTGAGCGCTCTCTGTGTGTCCTTTGGGTCAGCCCCATCTTACAGACAAGGCAGCTGAGGGGCAGGCAGGTGAGGGGCCTCCAAGTCCCCGCACTTGCCCACTGGTTCACTCAATCAGTATTTGTCTCCGGTGGAGAATGGTGCCACCGTACCAAGCAGCAGGGTCTGGGCTTGAATGGGGATGTTGCCACCAGTGAGCCCCAAGAGCTTCTTGTCCTCTCGGGAGGCACAGGGAGAAGGGGTGGAGGCATGTGGAAGACACAGGTTCTGATAGGGAGCCTTGGGGCAGGAATGGTGGTCAGGGAATGCTTCCTGGAGGAGGCGTAGGTCTTTCTGTTGAGGTGAGGAGGTTGGGCAGGAGCTGGCATTCGCATGAATTCGTACCTTTATGGCCATCCTGCCTGGCTGTGGGCCCCAGCTCGTGGCTTGAGCCCTGTTCATAGGCGCTTTCTTTTCTTTCCTTTTCTTTTTTCCTTTTTTTGGTTTTTCAGGTTTTGATTTTATTTCCAGTTAATTAACACAGTGTTGTATTCGTTTTAGGTGTGCAATATAGCGTTAGCTCAGCACAACACCTGCCCTCCTTCATCCCCTCTCTTTTTCGTGGCTGTGTAGTACTCAGGTACAGAGGCACCTTGGTTTATTTACCAGCCTCCTGGGGATGGATGTTGAGGTTCTTTCTAGGCATCTAGTCCCAGATTTGCACGTGGGCAGGGGGCACCTGGGGTTGGTTTGGAACTGGTCAGAGTCCTCCACCCTGGGTTCTCGGCTCTGGCCCTTAGCCCCTGCCCTCACTGGGTGCCTGTGGACCCGTGAGTGGGGGCACGTCCCTCCTCTGGCATAACCTGCCCAGGCTCCTACCTCACTTGGGGTAAAAGCCCAACTTCTGTGCCCCCCTCCGCCCCCCCCACACCTCCAGCCCTCACCTCCTCCCCTTCTCCCCCTCCTTCATCCCTCCAGCCACACAGCCTGCTCCCAGAACCCCCCAGGCTCACTCTCACCTGACGCCTTGCTCTTCCCTCATTTGCGTCTCTTTGTCCAGAGTTCTGTGTGCCCTGCCCCACCCCTCTCTTCTTGGGTCCCTGCTGAAAGCTCATCTCTCTGCGAGGCTGACACTTACCTACCCTGGCTCACACTGGGCCTGGCACTCTCTCAGACCCCCTGCCCTTCTGTGTTTCCTTCTGAGCTCTTATTAACACCTGAAATTATTTTCAATATTTGTCTGTCTCTCTGTCTGCCCTCCTCCCAACCCCCAGCATAATAGCAAGTTCTCACAGGCAGGGATTTTTGTCTGTGTGTTCCTCGCTTTCCCAGTACGTAGTAGTAGCATGCGTATTTGTTGAATGAATGTACCTAGAAACCAGAATTGGATTGATTTCACTGCGCAGATGTTCATTGAGGAAGGGGGCTGGAGGACGGTGCTGAGACTCCGCGTTGGGGGCTCACAGTGGTGAGATGGGGCATGAGGTGCTCCAAGGGGGCCAGAAGCAGGCGCATCTTCTTCACGGGGAGGCCTGCGATTTGTCCTGTGGACACTGATAATAACAGTATTGTGCTAAGACCCCAGGGCCAGCCAAGCTCGGATGTCTGTCTGGGCTGACTTCCCCAGCTGTAAGAGGGGCCCCCACCCTGGGCTGGGGCAATGGAGGCCCCACAGAGCTACCAATGAGCTGCCCCCTTAACTCTTGCTTAGTACCTGGGTGCCAGGCAGGGGTGGGCACCACTTTGCCCAGGTGCTTGAGCACGTTCACCACAGGGGCCCCCCGAGGTTCGAAGGCAGGATGCCCAAGTAAGTGCCCACTTGGACCAGAGCAGAACCATGGAAAGGAAGCCACTGGGGGTCGTCCTCCCATAGGGAGCCAGGGGGAGAGGTCATAAAATACCAGCATGCCTCCCTAGACCAACTTAAAACTCCTGTGGGATTCTAGAGCCATAGCATGGAAGACTAGTGCTCTGTAACGGGAGACTTCCTTTGGCTGAACTTGAACCCGCTCGGACCGTAGACCTGCAGGATATGGACAAACGGCCAGCAGAGCTGTCCAGGCCCCCAGTGACACCCCCACACCCAGACGTAGGAGGAGGCGTCCCGGAGACTCTGCTGCATGATACATTGTCCCAGCGATAAGTCTTTGGGGACCGGCAGGCTGGCTGGCGAGCAGAGCAGGCAGGAACAGTCCCAGCTGGGGTGACAGCCGCCTGCTGGGTGATACACCCTGGCACGGCCAGGCCAGCCCTGGAGGAAGCCCCTGTGGTGGGCCTGGGACATAGCCCTGTCTGTCTCAGGCCATCGGGCCTCTGTGTTCTCTGCTGATGGGTAGGGTCTTTCTGGAGGGTCACAGCCTCCTTGTCCAGGAGGCTCCCAGCTGGCCCTGTAGCCAGGGAGCCAGTGGTTTTGAGGATGACGCCTTCAGACGTTGTTCTTTTTCTACCTGGTGGGGCGACGGAGTGCCAGGGATCTCTAAATCAGGATGGGGGAATTGCGCCCAGGGACGTGGAGCCAGCCACTCAGCTTGAGAGAGCCTTCCTGTGGTTTGAGTTGGCACGTCTTGTTGCAATACTGAGTTCCCCTCATCTGGGTGGAAGCTGTTCTGATGTCTGTGACATCTGTCCTGCCGACACCTGCCGCTGGTGCCGCCCGCCGGGCTCACCGCGGAGCTCAGGGCGTGCGGCTCTGCAGCGGGGGCGGAGCGGGGGGGCTCCACCCGGAATACACACCCAGCACCGGCAGAAAATGACACGTTGGCTTGAGGTTTCAGTTCTTTTCTTTTTTAATTTTTTTTTAATTTAAAGATTTTATTTATTTATTTATTTGACAGAGCGAGACAACGAGAGAGGGAACACAAGCAGGGGGAGTGGGAGAGGGAGAAGCAGGCTTCCTGCGGAGCAGGGAGCCCGATGTGGGGCTCGATTCCAGGATCCTGGGATCGTGACCTGAACCGAAGGCAGACGCTTAACGACTGAGCCACCCAGGTGCCCCTTTGCTTTTTTAATATTAAGATAAGTAAGGCAGAGGTTCCTGGTGCCCTTTACAGGGAACCACTTCCATCAGCCCATGGCTCTTGCCAGATCCTTTTTCTGTATCTCTGTGTGCGAATGTTCCCCATTCCCCCTAATGCCATTAGAAGCCCATGTTTGAGAGTCTGGAGTCCTGCCATAATGTGTCCGCCTCATGCCAAGTTCGTGTTCTTCAGTATCTGAAGGAGTTTTTGCCTTTGTTTTGTTTGCGATACATTTTTTATATTGGAACAATTTTAGATAGACAGAAAATTTAAAAAAACAGTTTTTTAAAAGATTTTATTTACTTATGGGGTGCCTCGGTCATTAAGCGTCTGCCTTCAGCTCAGGTCATGATCCCAGGGTCCTGGGATCAAGCCCCACATCAGGCTTCTTGCTCCACGGGAAGCCTGCTTCTCCCTCTCCCACTTCTGCTTGCGTTCCCTCTCTCGCTGTGTCTCTGTCTGTCAAATAAATAAATAAAATCTAAAAAAAAAAAAAAAAAGATTTTATTATTAGAGAAAACGAACGGGTGGGGCAGGGGCAGAGGGAGAAGCAGACCCCGTGCTGAGTGGGGAGCCAACTCGGGGCTCGATCCCAGGACCCTGGGATCAGGACTTGAGCTGAAGGCAGATGCTTAGCCATCTGAGCCACTCAGGTGTCCCAAAAATAAACAAGTTTTAAGTTTACAGCAAAGTAGCAAAGACCATAGAAAGAGTTCCCGTGTACTCTTCACCCATCCTTTCCTGATGTTAACGTCTTACCGCATGTTCCTCACAACTAAGAAATGGATCTTGGTAGGTTGTTATCGTTAAGGAAAGCCAGACTTTCTGCAGATTTCCCCAGTGTTCCCCATTGCGTCCTTTTTCTGTTCCAGGACCCCGTCCGGGATGCCACAATGCAGGCAAGCCGTCCCTCCTCCTTAGTCTCTGCTGGTCTGTGACACCACCACCCTCTTTGCTTGCTTTTCATGCCCTTGGTATTTAATAGAATGTCCTTCAGTTTGGGTTTATCTGGTATTTCCATGATTAGATGGGGGCTCCAGGTTTGGGGAGAAGAACAGAGAGGGGAGGAGCCCTTTCCTCCACATCCTGTCAGGGGTCCATGATACCAACAAGTCTTCTCATGGGTGTTGCTGACCTTGATCTCTTGGTCAAGGCCGTGTCTGTCAGCTTTCCCTACGGTAGTTCACTCTTTTTCTCCTTTTCATATACCTTCCTCTGGAAGCCTCAATGGTTCTTCTTGATTGCTTAAATCGTAACATGTTCAGTGTGGCACCAAGTTCCAAATATCAGAGGATGGGGAGAGAGGCCTTGCCACCTGCAGCTCGTGCCCTCACAGCTAACCGCCCTGCTCAGGACAGACAGAAGCAAACACGTGTGTGTGTGTTCTCCCCTCCCCCATACACAACTTTGCACCCCGGTCGGAGCAGTGAGATTGTTACTGGACAGTGTTCTTGGAGATCTTCCTGTGTCAGCACAGAGTTTGTTTGCCCCTTCGGCTGGTTTTCCACCCTCCAGGTATAATTTACATACAGTAAACGCCACCCATTTTTAACGTGGAGTTCTGTTTTGACAAACAAGCAGACTTGTGTCACCACCGCCATGATCAACACACAGAACTCTTGCAGTCCCCCCAGGAGTCCCCCCTGTGCCCTTTTGTGGTCACCCCCGCTCCACCCTGTGCACCTGGCACCTGCTGATGGGTTCTCCACCCTATGGTTTTGCCTTTTCCAGAATCTTATGTAAATGAGCCCACAGGGCTTCTGAGTCGGCCGTGGTTCACTCTGCGTAACACACTGGAGAACCATCCGGGCCGAATGCAGCTGCCGTTCAGTCCTTTTTACTGCTGAGGAGTATTTTGTGGTATGGCCGGGCCACCGTCTGTTGAATTGTTCACCAGCTGAAGGACAGTGCGTTATCTCCAATTCTTGGTGATTCTGAGTAATGCTGATAGAAACTTTTATGCTCTTGTCTCTGTGTGGCTCGTGAATAGGATACATTTTGACTTAACGTATCTATGACTTAGGAGGTAAGATTGAGGTTATGATTTTTTTTGCATATGAATGTCCAATTGTGTCAGTACTATTTATTTATTTGTTTGTTTGTTTATTTAGTAGGCTGCACACCCAGCATGGAGCCCACCTGGGGGCTTGAACTCAATGACCCTGAGCTTGAGATCTGGGCCAAGATCGAGCCAGATGCTTAACTGACTGAGCCACCCAGGCGTCCCATGTCAGTACTATTTATTGAAAAGACCTTCTTTTGGGGACGCCTGGGTGGCTCAGTCAGTTAAGTGTCTGCCTTCAGCTCAGGTCATGATCCCAGGGTCCTGGGATCGAGCCCTCCATCAGGGGGTCCCTGTTCAGCGGGGAGCCTGTTTCTCCCTCTCCCTCTGCCCCTTTCCCCGCTGGTTCTCTCTCTCTTTCTTGCAAATAAATGAACAAAATCTTAAAAAAGAAAGGAAGGAAGGAAGGAAGAAAAAGAAAGAAAGAAAGAAAAGAAAGAAAAGACCTTTTTTTCTCCATTGAGGTGCCTGTGTCAGAAACCAATGGGCTGTGTTTGTGTGGGTTCATCCTGGACTCTGTTTTCTACAAACATTGATCTGTATGTCCTGACCTTTGACCAAAACCACATTTCTTTATTACTTTATAGTAAGTCTTGAAATCAGGCCGGGTGAGTCTTCTTTGTTACTCATTTTCAGAATTGTTTTGGCTAGTGTAGTTCCTTTGCCTTTACATATAAATTTTAGAATCAGCTTGTTGATTTCTTAAAGAAAAAGAAATTTCTCCATCTTGGTACATGGAGAGCTTTGCTATTAGTTTTTCTGCTGTGTGATTCCATGGACCCATCAGTGCTCACCTGGCCCAGTGCAGTTACCTCCTCCTAGGTCTTGTACCTTCTGCCCTCACTCCCTGCCCACCCCAGGTTCTTCTCCCTACAGTGGCTAGAGGGGGCCTGTTAAGAACCTATTCCCCCTCTGCTCAGACTCCACCATGTCTCCTAGCTCCCTCGGGGTGAAAACCGAAGTCTTCACTACCACCAGAAGGTCCTGCATGATCTCCTTGCCCCCCCTCCCCCACCGTCCCATCACTTCTCTCCCCTCATCTCCCTCATCTGCCCCTGTTTCTCCCTTACTTGTTCTGTTCTGGCTGTACTGGGCTCCTCACTGTTCCTGAAACATGTGAAACACGGTCCCACCTCAGGGCCTTTGCATATGCTCTTCCTCTGCCTGGAAAGCTCTTTCTTTGAGACAACCTGATGGATCATTTGTCACCAACATCTGGCCTGTGGTCAGATGTCTCCTCAGCAGGCCTTGCCTGGCCTCACTGCTAAAATGCCTCCACCCTGTTACTCCATCCTCTTGCCCTGCTTAATTTTTCTTGGAAGCACTTGACACTCCCTGTCATTGTTCTACCTGTTTATTTGGTTTATTGTCCATCTCCACCCAGTAGAGGGTCAGTGACTTGCTGGTGGGGCCTTGCTCTTGGGTGTGCCCCAGCCCTTTGTATGGTGCCCGGTGCGTATTACATGCTCTAGAACCCCCTCTTCTCCATGTAAACGAACTGTGTGTCTCAATCACTAACTGGTACTCACTCAGCAAAGGCAGCCGAGCTTGCTGTTTGCCCCGCTCCGACCTGGGCTGCCACTCCCCCGGTCGCCACTTGGAGTCAGGCCTGGTGGGGGAGGCACACACTAGTCAGGCATACCACAGAGAGACGGAGACTGTGACTAAGATCAGGGTCACAGAGGGGATGAGGCTGTAGGAGGGCAGGATGAGGGCAGGCCACAGTCAGAGGCCCGGGCCTTTCTGGGAGGGTTTGTGTGGGTTGGCAGTGGTTTTTATCTTCTTTAATTTAAAAAAAAATTTTTTTAAGATTTATTTATTTGAGAGAGAGAGAGAGAGAGAGAGAGCGCAGGGGGAGGGGCTGCCAACCTACTGAGCCACCCAGGCCACCCCAGCAGTGGTTTAAAAAAAAAAAAATTTATTGTTATGTTAATCACCATACATTACATCATTAGTTTTTGATGTAGTGTTCCATGATTCATTGTTTGTGCATAACACCCAGTGCTCCATGCAGAACGTGCCCTCTTTAATACCCATCACCAGGCTAACCCATCCTTCCACCCCCCTCCCCTCTAGAACCCTCAGTTTGTTTTTCAGAGTCCATCATCTCTCATGGTTCGTCCCCCTCCGATTGCCCCCCTTCATTCTTCCCCTCCTGCTATCTTCTTCTTCTTTTTTTTTTCTTAACATATATTGCATTATTTGTTTCAGAGGTACAGATCTGAGATTCAACAGTCTTGCACAATTCACAGCGCTTACCAGAGCACATACCCTCCCCAGTGTCTATCACCCAGTCACCCCATCCCTCCCACCCCACCCCCTACTCCAGCAACCCTCAGTTTGTTTCCTGAGATTAAGAATTCCTCATATCAGTGAGGTCATATGATACATGTCTTTCTCTGTTTGACTTATTTCTCTCAGCATAATACCCTCCAGTTCCATCCACAGCAGTGGTTTTTATCTTAAAGATAGATGATGGACTTGCTCCCTTCTTGGTATAGGAGTTGCTCTTGTGCTTTTTGTTTTAAAATAGCATCTCTACTGAACTGAAATATAATTTACATACCATAAAACTCATCCTTTTAAAGGACTATTGGAGGGGGGCGCCTGGCTGGCTCCGTCCGTAGAGCATGCAACTTTTTTTTTTTAGGATTTTACTTATTTATTTGTCAGAGAGAGAGTGCGGGAGAGTGAGCAAGCACAAGCAGGGGGAGCGGCAGGCAGAGGGAGAAGCAGACTCCCCGCTGAGCAGGGAGCCCGATGCGGGGCTCGATCCCAGGACCCTGGGATCATGACCCGAGCCAAAGGCAGATGCTTAACCAACTGAGCCACCCAGGTGTCCCGAACATGCGACTCTTGATCTTGGAGTTGTGAGTTTGAGCCCCACATTGGGTGTAGAGATGACTTAAAAATAAAATCTTAAAAAAATTTAAAAAAGTGTACTGTCAGGTGATTTTTAGCATCTTCAGAGTTGTGCGGCGATCACCACTGTCTTAATTTCAGAACCTTGTCATGCCCCCAAAAGAAACTCTGTCCTCATCAGCAGTCACTCCCCACCCCTAGCAGCTCCCAACCACTAATCTGCTTTCTGTCTGTGAATTTGCCTGCTCTGGATGTTTTGTATCAATGGAATCGTACACAACTTGGTTTTTGTGTCTGGCTCCTTGCACTTTGTACGGTGTGTTCAAGGTTCATCCTTGCTACTGCACCAATCAGAATTCCATTCCTTTTCATGGCTGAATAATATTCCATTGTACAACTATGCCACCTGTGTATATCCGCTCCTCAGCCGACAAACGTTTGGGTCATGTCTACTTTTTGGCCATTAGGAATGGTGCTGCTTTGAACATTTGTGTACAGATTTTGTGTGCACGTGTGTTCATTTCTTTTGAGTCTCTATGTAGGACTGAAATGGCTGAGCCATGTGGTAATCCTTAGGTTTAACCTTGCGAAACTCCCCCACAGTTCTCCACAGTGGCTGCCTCATCTTACGGCGGACCAGCACCGTAGGAGGGTTCCAGTTTCTCCACATCTTCGCCAACACTTGTTCTTATCTGCCTTTTTGAATTTCGCTTCCTAGTGGGTATGAAGTGGTATTTTGCTCCTTTCTCATTTTCATTTCCCTAATGACTAATGATAAGCTTTTCATGTGCTTAGTGGCCATTTTTCTATCTTCTTTGAAGACATGTCTATTCAAGTCATTTGTCTGTTTTTAAATTGGGGTATTTGTCTATTGTTGATTTGTAAAAGTTCTCTGTATCTGGTATCAAGACCGATCCCTTATGAGATATATGATTTGCAAATACCTTCTTCCATTATGTGAGTTGTCTTTTTACTTTCTTAGAAGAAGACAAGTTTTATTTTGATGAAATCCCATTTCTGTATTTTTCTTTTGTCACTTACGGTTTTGGTGTCATATCTAAGAAACTATTGTCCAATCCATGAAGGTCATGAAGATTTACTCCTATATTTTTTAAATAAATTTTGTTTCTTATATTTTTTGCCACCTAAATCTAAGACTCCTGTGCTCCCTAAATTGGTCATGGAACAGGTTAGATTGACACTAGGGCACTTACCAACCTCAAGAAAAATTCCGTGCAATGAGATATACTATAAAACACCACAACTTCCCAACCCAGTGGCACATCCCTCTTAGGTATTAATTTGGTTCTGAGAGACCCAAGGCTTATCTGAAGAAATGGTATCCTTAAGTTTCAGATAATTGAGCACTCCACCTTTTGGTACAACTGCTTATTTTATGTCTAAGAACTTGGTCCCAGAAGCTGTAGATGATCTTAAAAAAAAAAAAAGTCAAAATCTTACTAAGACAACCTAGAATTACATTGGTCATTATGGGGAATGTACCAGTTAAAGTCATTTTAAGAAATGCGTTTGAAAGCAAGCGTTCCCAAATCAAACATACAGAATTGGATGCCTATTTTTTTTCACCCCTTGCTCCCTCTCTGCCCTCACCTCTGGCAACAACTGATCTGTTCTCTGTATCCGAGTTTGGTGGGGTTTTTTTTGTTTGTCTGTTTGTTTAAGATTTCACATATAAGACAGATCATGCAGCATTTGTCTTTCTCTGTCTTATTTCACTAGCATAATACCCTCAGGATCCATCCATGTTGTCAAAAGTAGCAAGATTTCATTCTTTTTTTATGGCTGAATGGTATTCGTGTGTGTGTGTGTATGTGTGTGTGTAAATGTACATACACAATTTCTTTATCCATTCATCTATTGATGGACACGTAGGTTATTTCCATATCTTAGCTATTGTAAATTCTCTTATTATATTTTCTTTTAAATATGTTATGGTTTTAGCTCTTACATTTAGGTCTCTGATCCATTTTGAGTCCTTTTTTTATATATCTTGTGAGGTAGGAGTCCAACTTCATTCTTTGGCATGTGGCTATCCAGTTGTCCCAGTACTACTTGTTGAGAAGAATTATTTATTTATTTATTAAGATTTTATTTATTTATTGGAGAGAGAGAGAGGGAGAAGCAGGCTCCCCGCTGAGCAGGGAGCCTGACACAGGGCTCGATCCCAGGACCCTGAGATCATGACCTGAGCTAAAGGCAAACGTTTAACTGACTGAGCCACCCAGGCGCCCTTGTTGAAAGATTTAGATCAGTTTGGGGAGTATTGCCATCTTAAAAATACTAAGTTTTCCAGTCTATAAACACGAGATGTATTTTCATTTATTTAGGTCTTTAATTTCTTTCAACAATTTTGTTTTAGTTTTCAATTTAAGTTTTTTACTTCTTTTGTTAGATTTATTCCTGAGTATTTTATTCTTTTTGATGCTGTTATAAATGGAATTATTTTCTTAATTTCATTTTCAGATTGTTCATTGCTGGTGTGTAATAACATAACTGATTTTTGTGCATTGATCTTGCATCCTGCTACCTTGCTGAACTAATTTATTATCTCCAACAGGTTTTTGTGTGTGTTGTTGTTATTGTTGTTGTTTTTGGTAGATTCCTTAGTAGTTTCTATAGATATGATCATGTCATCTTTGAATACTTTGCTTCTTCCTTTGGATGCATTTATTTCTTTTTCTTGCCTTATTGCCTTGGCTAGAACCTCCAGACAACGTTGAATAGATGTGAGAGTGGATATGCCTTGTTTTGTTCCTAATCTTAGAGGGGAAAGCTTTAAGTGTTTTACCATTAAGTATGATGTTAGCTGTAGGTTTTGTGCAGATACCCTTTATCAGGTTGGATAATTCCCTTCTATTCCTAGTTTGTTGAGTGTTTTTATCATGAAAGGGTGTTAGATTTTATCAAATGCTTTTTCTGCATCTATTGAGATCGTTGTAGTTTCGTCATTTACTCTTAATATGTGTCTTCTGTGAACTGGTCCATTTTATCTAGGTTAATACTCTTAATAATACTTTACTGTATTGATTGATCTTTGCATTTTTGGACCATTATGGCATTCCTGCAATAAATCTCACTTGGCTATGGTGCATAATCCTTTTTATGTGTTGCTGGGTTTGTCTTACTTGTATTTTGTTGAGGATTTTTTATGTCTGTATTCATAAGATGTATCAGTCTGTTGTTTTCTTGTGATATTTTTGTCTAGCTTTGGTATCAGTATAATGATGGCCTCATAGGACCAGTTAGGAAGAGTTTCCTCCTCTTCTGTATTTTGGAAGAGTTTGTAAAGGATCAGTGTTTTGTTTTTGTTTTTGTTTTTTTTTAAGATTTTATTTATTTTTTGAGTGAGAAACAGTGAGAAAGGGAACACAAGCAGGGGGAGTGGGAGAGGGAGAAGCAGGCTTCCCGTGGAGCAGGGAGCCCGATGCGGAGCTCGATCCCAGGACCCTGGGATCATAACCCGAGCTGAAGGCAGACACTTAACGACTGAGCCACCCAGGTGCCCCAAAGGATCAGTGTTAAACCTTCTTTAAGTGTTTGTTAGAATTTACCAGTAAAGCCATTTGGACCTGTGCTTTTTTTTTGTGGGAAGGTTTTGAGCATGAATTTAGTCTCTTGTTATAGGTCTCTTCAGATTTCTTTTTCTTTTCTCTCTCTTTTTTTTTTAAGATTTTATTTTTAAGTAATCTCTACATCCAATGTGGGACTCAGACTTAAAACCCTGAGATCAAGAGTCACATGCTCTACACTGAGCCAGCCAGGTGCCCCTTGATTTCTTTCTTTCTTTCTTTCTTTCTTTCTTTCTTTCTTTCTTTCTTTCTTTCTTTCTTTTCTTTTCTTTTCTTTTCTTTTCTTTCTTTCTTTCTTTCTTTCTTTCTTTCTTTCTTTCCTTTCTTTCTTTCTTTTCTTTCTTTCTTTCTTTCTTTCTCTTTCTCCCTCTCTCCCTCTCTCTCTCTCCCTCCCTCCCTCCCTCCCTTCCTTCCCTCCCTCCCTCCATCCCTCCTTTCTTTCTTTCTTTCTCTTTTTTTTAAAGATTTTATTTATTTATTTGACAGAGAGAGAGACAGCAAAAGAGGGAACATAAGCAAGGGGAGTGGGAGAAGGAGAAGCAGGCTTCCTGCGGAGCAGAGAGCCCGACACAGGGCTAGATCCCAGGACTCTGCGATCATGAGCTGAGCCGAAGGCAGACGCTTAATGACTGAGCCACCCAGGCACCCCCTCTTTTTCTTTTTGAGTCATTTTCAGTATTTTGTGTCTTCTAAGAACTGGTCCATTTTGTCTAGGTTATTTAATTTGTTGGCATAGTATTTTCTTATAATCCTCTTTTATTTCTGAAAGATTGGTAGGTTCCTGATTTTAGTAATTTGAGTCCTTTCTTTTCTTGGTTAATTTAGCTAAAGGTTTGTCCATTTTGTTGATCTTTTCAAAGAACCAACTTTGGTTTTATTGATTTTTCTCTATTTTTCTATTTCCTATCTCATTTATTGCCTCTGTAGTCTTTATTATTTCCTTCTTTTGGTTTGCTTTGGCTTGGTTTTCTTTTTTTCAAGTTCTTAAATGAGAGGTGAATTTTTGATTTGAAATCTTTCTTTTAAAAATTTCTTTTTTTTAATTTCTAAAAAATTTTAAAGTTTTACTGAGGTATAATTGACAAAGAACAGCCTGCAGTCTGTATGTCTGTCTGTCTTAATTTTTAATTGATTTATTTGTTTAAAATTTTTAAAAACGATTTTATTTATTTCAGAGAGAGAGAGAGAGCGAGCACAAGCGGGAGGAGACAGGCTGAGGGAGAGGGAGAATCATACTCCCCGCTGAGCAGGGAGCCTGATGCGGGGCTCAATCCCAGGACCCTGGTATTATGACCTGAGGTGAAGGCAGACACTTCACCAGCTGAGCCACCCAGGCGCACCTATTTTTATTTTTTTAAAGATTTTATTTTTAAGTCATATCTGTACCCAGCGTGGGGCTTGAACTCACGACCTTGAGATCAAGAATCGCATGCTCTCTGATGAGCCGGCCAGGCGCCTGTCTCTTTTTTTTTTTTCTTTTAAGATTTATTTATTAGAGAGGGGCGCCTGGGTGGCTCAGTCGTTAAGCGTCTGCCTTCGGCTCAGGTCATGATCCCAGGGTCCTGGGATCGAGCCCCACATCGGGCTCCCTGCTCGGCGGGAAGCCTGCTTCTCCCTCTCCCACTTCCCCTGCTTGTGTTCCTTCTCTCGCTGTGTCTCTCTCTGTCCTATAAAATAAATAAATAAAATCTTAAAAAAAAAAAAAGATTTATTAGAGGGAGAGAGAGTGGGGTAGAGGCAGAGGGAGAGAGAGGATCTCAAGCAGACTCCCCACTGAGTGGGGAACCCAATGTCGGGCTCCGTGTCACAACCCATGAGATCATGACCTGAGCCAAAACCAAGAGTCAGACACCCAACCAACTGAGCCACCCAGGCGTCCCCCCCGCTTTTTTTTTTTTTTTAATATAGGTGCCTAGGGATGCCTGGGTGGCTCAGTTGGTTAAGCGTCTGCCTTCGGCTCAGGTCATGATCCCAGGGTCCTGGGATCGAGCCCCGCATCGGGCTCCCTGCTCCGTGGGAAGCCTGCTTCTCCCTCTCCCTGCTCTGCCTGCTGCTTCCTCTGCTTGTGCTCCCCTCCTCTCTCTCTCTCTCTCTCTCTCTGACAAATAAATAAATAAAATCTTAAAAAAATATATACATAGGTGCCTACATCTGTAAATTTTCCTCTGCATACTGCTTTTACTGAAGCCTGTAAGTTTGGGCCTATATGTTGTGCTTTCATTTTCATTCGTCTCGAAGTATTTTCTAATTTCCCTTAACATTTCCTTCTTTGACCCAGTGGTTATTTAGGAGTGTGTTATTAATTTACACGTACTTGTGAATTTCGCCAAATTTCCTTTTCTTACTGATTTCTCACTCCATTCCATTGTGGCCAGACAACATACTTTGTGTGACTTCAGTCCTTTGACATTTATGATTCTTGTTTTATAGCCTGACCTTCATACAGCCTAACCTGGAGAATGTTCATGTGCTCTTGATAAGACTGTGTATTCTGCTGTTGTTGGGTGGAGTATTCTGTGCAGGTTTGTTCGATCTCCTTGGTTTAGGGTGGTATTCGTGTGTTCTGTTTTCTTGCTGATCTTTTGCCTGGTGTTCTGTCCATTATTGAGGATGGGGTATTGATATCTCCCAACGACTGCCGTTGACTTGCCTCCGTTTCCCTTGTCTCGTGCTCTCTTTACGACGGCTTGATGGTCCTCAGTCCAGTCCCAGCCTGACTAAGTCCACTCACTCTCCTGCATGAGCTTTTATTTTTATTTTATTTTATTTATTTATTTGACAGAGAGAGGGAGAGAGCACAGGCAGGAGGAACAGTAGAGGCAGAGGGAGAAGCAGGCTCCCTGTCAAGCAGGGAGCCCGATGCGGGGCTCGATCCCAGGATCCTGAGATCATGACCTGAGCTAAAGGCAGGCGCTTAACCATCTGAGCCACCCAGGCGCCCCTCCTGCATGAGCTTTTAGTTTCCCCCTCCAGACAGGGCCTTGGGGTAAGGCGACAGGCCTGTGTGTCTACTGTGCCCAGGGCTGATCCCTAGAAGGGGACTGCTGTGTTGGAGTGGGAGCAGATTGAGAATCATCTTGCCAGGTCTGCCAGGAAAGACTGTGCCAGGGTCCTACTTGAGGTGCCGAGGAAGGTCTCCCTTTCTGCCATCACCCTTATCAACCAGTCTTGTGGAATAGGGCCCTATGTGTGCCAGGCACTGGGCTTCTAATCCTGCTGACAGCCCGACGGGGTGGGCACAGTTACTATCCCCATCTTATAGATGGAGAAACCAAGATCTGGGCAAGTGAAGGCCTGAGGCTGTGGCTGAGCTGTCCCCATGCAGCCTCTGTGCTCTCCACTGTCATGATCTGCTGGCCAGTTTGTCCCTACAGGGAGCTGTGACTGGCTGTCCTGTCTTCAGAGTTCATCTTTGTTTCCAGTGTGGTGACCAGGATGGTGCTGGCAGATGGGGACAGGGAATGAAGCCAGTTGGGTTGGTGCCTCACTGGTTGTTGTTGGGGGGGAGGGGTTGCTCTTCGCTTAGGTGGCTTTGGTCTAGGTGACCAAACCTCTCTAGTTTGTTTCCCCATCTGAGAAGTGGGGTTGGTGAGAGCCCCTGTGGAGGTGGAGTGAAGACTCTGCACGGAGCTCAGCTCAGTGCTGCGTTGTGCGGACCCAGGAGATGCCAGCCCCTCTCGCAGTGCCCTCCTCAGCACCTGTCGAGTGCCGGGCACGGTGCTGGGTATGAGGGAACAGGCCGTGAACAAAGCAGACAGTTTAGAATGGGGACCAGTATGTGGGAAGGAAGCATGGAGACGGGACAGAGCCCCGCCTGGGGAAGCACTCAGGGGACCTCTCCCGGCAGGTGTCATCCAGCCTGATGTCACATGTTAGCGGGGCCTGGAGGCGGGAGCCAGGGGAGCCAGCAGAGAATGGCAGGGCGGTGATGGGGCACTGGCATTGGGCCTTGTGGGCTGCGGGGAGGACGCTGGTTTTGTCCCAAGTTTGCTGGAAGCCACAGGTGGGTTTTAAGCATGTGGGCAGCACGATCTGACTTGTGGTTTGCAAAGCTATCCCTGGCTGCCAGGCTGGGAACACATGGGGCAGGGCAAGAGTGGGGCATGGAGGGTTGGGGAGCATGGCTGTGACCCAGGGGACTCAGCCTAAGGGGGTTGGGACCCAGCGGGGAACGGGGGGATATGTTCTGCTATGTTGAAGGTAGGATTTGCTGAGAGATCGGCTGTCGGGGGTGGGGAAGGCATGGCCCAAGAAAGGGCGGTAAGGCCATCCTGTCTTGTGTGACACTGTCTGGACAGTTCCTTGCCCCATCATCTGGGAGGGGGCCTGGGGAGGACACACACCCATTCTCCTACTTGAAGAAGGAGCCTGCAAGGAGGATGGTTCTGGAATGCTGGGAGTGTGGTGGGGCACTGCTTGGCTTTCTTTCCTGCCTATTTATCAACATCCTGCCTCTGGGCTCAGTTGGGCCCCTCTTGCGGTGACATGCACAGAACTAGGGATCCATATGTGGCCAACTAGGCCGTAGAGATGCAGTGGGGACTCATTGACGCCCTGGCACCTGCACTGTCTTCTCCTGTCCCCACCACACCCCATTTTATAGATGAGGAGACTGGGCCCAGGATGTGAGTGACCTTGCTGCCAAGGTCACACAGCTGGCATGCAGCCGGGGTGGCCTCGTGACATAGGCTGTCTGCTGCAGGGTAGAGCAGTGAGGATGCTCAGGTGACCCCCAGGAGGGCAGACTCAAGAGCTTGGGTCCCCAGCTGCCAGCGGTTCTTCTGTCAACTAGGAAAATGCTGCTTGGCTGACTGGTTGCTTTGGCGCTTAAAAATTTATATATATATATGCACACACATAATATATTTAAAGATTTTATGTATTTATTTGAGAGAGAGAGATTGCATAAGCAGGGGGAGCAGCAGAGGGAGCAGGAGAAGCAGGCTCCTCCGCAGGGAGCCCAACACGGGGCTCAATCCCAGGACCCTGGGACCATGACCTAAACTGAAGGCAGACGCTTAACTGACTGAGCCACCAAAATTAATATTTACGTGTTATAAAAGTTATAAAAAAGTTATGGAAGACCGAAATTCAAGTCATGTTGGGAACTGTTAAAACAAAGTTTTTCCATTTGCATTCCGTACTTGACTTCCATCAAGGGCTCAGGTGTCCCCTCCAAGTTTGTTGTCCCCACACAGGCAGGAAATGTGCACAGGCATAAAAAAAAAAAGGTTTGGAGAATGCAGTCTGTTCTGTGCATCACACTTTGCTTTCAGCACTGCGGCCTGGATTACCTCCTGGGCCAGTTCCAAGATTGATTAGCCAATTCCAGGCTGGTGGACATCTAGGTGGTTAACAGATTTCACTCTGGAAAGCACTGCTGCAGGGAGAGGCCATCCTTGCAGACCCACTGAAGAGAATGAAAACGGTGACGTGGGGCGGGGGAGTCAGTAGGGGACAGTTAAGCCTCTCAAAAGAGTTGACATCTGGATTGAGTCCTGAGTGACCAGAGGAAGCCAGGATTGTGGAAAGGCTCAGAGGAGATGGTCATTCCAGGCAGACGATCAGCACGTGCAAAGGCCCTGCAGCAGAAGTAGGTTTGGCCTGTTTGCTGTACCTTGACCAGCAGTGTGCTTGAGGGAGTGAGTGAGGGTAGGGGTGAAGGTAGGGAGGTGACAGGGCAATTGGATGCCATCAGGAGCCCTTTGGAGCAGAGGAGGGTCATGGCCTGATTCATATCATGTCCAGTTTTCCATTGACTGTATAGGGCAAATGGTCTCTTTTGGGCACCATGGTAAGAACTTTGCAAATCCTTCCAACTACCATCTGAGGCAGGTGACATTATCCCCCACTTAACAAATGGGGAAACTGAGGCACAGAAAGGTGACTAGACCTGCACAGATAGTCCAGAAAAGAATTGGCAGTGCCCAGATTCCAGCTCAGGTCTGAGAGGCCCAAGAGCCACGGCTACTCGTCTCCATGGGCCACTTCCTGCTTCTGCTCCTGGCCTGGCCTCCCAGATGAGACCTTGGAGCAGGTGACCCTAGGGCTGAGAACCAAGGGCGGGGCCGGCTCTGGACCCTGCAGGACTGTTGCGCAGGAAGGAGCCTGCTGGGGATTTGTGAAGGGGTGGCACCTGGAGTGGGTTGTGAAAGTCAACAAGTCCACCCACCCTCATCTGAGCCTCAGTCTCATTGGACAGTGGCAGGTTTGGTCCTTCATCCCACAAACATTGGTCACCTGCCCCATGCCTGGCTGGCTATTGAGAGCTGAGGAGAAACCGGAGAACATGCCAGGCAGAGGACCCTGCTCCCATGAGGCTGCCGCTCTAATGGGTGGGTGGGAGGGAAGGGACAGACCATAGCCATATGAACAAATCAGTAAACTGGAAAATGCCAGTTGTGAGAAGAATTGAGAATCAAGCTGGATGGCATATAACAGAGCAGGACCTGCTTCATATTCGGGGGGTGCCGGGCAGTGGGTACAGAAGAGGAGTTGCTAGTTGGCCCTGTGGGTGTTGCAGGGAGAGATTTGTAGGCTGAGGGAGTAGCCAGTGCAAAGGCCCTGAGGCAGGACCCTACCTGTTTTGGGGGAACATGACAGAGAACAGTATAGCAGGAGCTGAGTGAGTAAGGGGGAGGGCCGGGAGTGACTGGGCAGGTTGTGCAGGGCCTTGTGGGCCTCAGCGAGGACTTGGGGTTTTACCCCGAGGGAGGTGGGAGCCTTGGGAAGCCTCTGAGCAGAGGGGGGACATGCTCTGACGTGGCATCCACAGGCACCCTATGGCCACTCTGGGGGTGAGGGTGGGAAGCCCTAGAGGCAGCAGCTGCACTGGCCCAGGCAAGCACGGATGGCCTGCGTGATGGCCTTGGATGTGCAGAGAAGTGGGCCAGTTCATGCTCCATCTGCAGGTGGGGCCGGCAGGGCTTGCTGCAGGGAGGGGTTGGCAGTGAAGGGTGGGAGGAGCCCTGTGTCTGCAGTCCGAGTCAGCCTGCCTGCCCCTTGTGGTGACCCCAAGGACATAGTGGCACCTGCCTGGGGCCACTGAGTGTGGGCTGGGCTCTGGGTGACCAGTGGTTACCGTTGGATGGCGTCCAGGTCGATGGTAATGAGGCAGGGACTGGGTGGGGACCGGTGGGGCACGTGGACTGGATGGTGAGGCTCCAGAGGCCAAGCGATGATCTGTGCCTCTGTTCTAGTAAAACCACAAAGGAGGCCCTGGGGTGTGTGGGGGTGATTGGGGGGGTCTGCCTCGTTGACATCCCACCTGTGTTCCCATCACAGCTCTGCTCCTTCCTTGCTGAGTTGCCTGGGCACGTCCTGAAACTCTGAGCCTCAGTCTGCCTATCTGGGAAATGGGGGTATTGGCCCTGGTGTCATTCTTTTCGTGTTGCTAGAGGGTTTGCTGAGATGTTGCCAAAGACTGGGTTAGAGCTGGGCTAGGGGGGCAGCCAGTGCTCCCTATCTGGGCTCTTGACAGCCTGAGAGAGTGAGCTGGGTACAAACAGGTCCCTGGAGCATGGGCCGCCTGCTGAGGGCTCTTCCCGCGGCTGGTGTTGTGCTGAGGTCTCCTGGTCACACTGAGGCTTTGAGTGACCCCCCCCCCCCCATGAGGATATGGTGGTGAGGAAGGGATCCCAGCCTAGAGCACTTGCTGGGCCTCCTGCCATCATGCTGCCCAGGTGAGGGGTGACCTGGGCGCTTACCAGCTCTGACTCATCCTCTGCTGGCTTATCTGTTTGTTTTCTTCCCTCCCCTGGGAAGGCCTCCACCTGCCCACTTGTCAGCCTGGGTTTTAAGCCTCCATTGTTCCCTCAGGTAGGCATCCCCACCCATGTGGGGGGCTGGAAGCCAAGGGGTCCTGGTGGGATCTTAGGCTCTGTTCAGACAAAGTAAACAAACAGCTAGGGCTTCTGATCTGCCCCCTCCTGTTGTGCCTTACCCTCCCTGTTCCCTACCACCTTTCCCCTGGGAGCCCTCATTACCTTCTAGGGAGAGGTGGCCCATTTTAGGGCTTGGAAACTGAGGCTCCAAGAGGGTGAAAGTGACTTGTGCAGGTCAGGCGGCCAGCGGGATCTTCTCTGAAGGATGAGTGGCATCCCTTCATCTGGTAGACGGCCATGCCAGTGCCCAGAGAAGGTGGATCCTGCCCAGGACCACACAGCTCATGGGGGGAAGGGCTGGGCTTTGAACCCAGGTTCTCTGGCTCCAGAGTCTGTATTCCTCCTTGCCACTCACCAAACATTTAATGAGCACCTGCTATATGCCAGGCACTATTCTAGGTGCTGGAGATCCAGTAGTGACCAGGCCAGGTGATGTCATATGCTGTCACAGGACTGGACTTACGTTGAAGGCCATGTTGTGGGAGTGAGAAGGGTGTGCATTTGGGAAGGAGGGGTGCATGCCATGGCATCTGCCCACGCGTAGGTGGGCAGTGCCTGTGGGGAGGAGTTTCCTGGCAGAGGGAACAGATCCTGCAGAGGCTGGAAGCCAGAACTGCGGAAATCCCAGAGGTGGAGGATGCAGGGGTGGGGTGGGGGTGGGGGGATGGACAGGTAGAGGATCCTGTCAAATGCGGGATGGATCGTGTGAGTTCTTCAGGAGGGAAGCTTGGATCCCTGGCCTTTGCTTTAGAAAGATAACCGTAGGTAACCTGGGAGGAGGATCTTGGGACCAGGCCTGGGTCTGGTGCAGAAATGATCATGGCTAACACTTATTGAACCCCGACTCTGTGCCAGGGAACGAAATAGACCTGAGACCCTGTCCTGGGGAGCTGCGTGGCAGGGAGGGGTGGGTAAGCAGATGAGTGGCTTGGAGTGTTAGTGATGAGGGAAAAAATGAAGGTGGGAGGGACGTGGGGTGGGGGGTGGAGCTGTGAGCGAGGGTGGGAAGTCTCCCTAGGGAGGTGTCATTTGAGCCAGAGCTGTGGCGGGGGGGTGAGTCATGGCAGTGCCCGTTTGGTACCCAGCTGACCTTGGGTGGGCGGTTACTCCATCCTTCTGACCGGGAAACCGAGAGACAGGGAAGCTGGCCCGAGTCGCACCGTGTGCAGGGCAGCCTGGGTGTACGGTGGCCCTCGGAGCAGGCGTGGGTGGGGTGGCTCAGGGCAGAGGAAGCAGACGACTGAGGCTTGAGAGTTGACTCCAGATAAGCGGACAGTGTCCTGGGCAGAGCTACTTGGGGTGGTGGTCTCCTTCCCAGGGGAAGGAAGGCCCCGAGAGTGTTCCTGCTGCCTTGTGTCAGAAAACCCTCTGAGTGGACCTGGGGGCACAGCCAGACAGGCCCCTCCTCACCGAGCCTCTTGGAAATTTCTGGGAGTTGCTTTTGGGGGGGGACTGTCCAGGCTGCAGGTAGGTGTTGCTGCTCTTTCCACTCAGCAGTCTGAGAACTTCTGGAAAACACAATTGGAGAAATACCAGGGCTCCTGGTGCTCCCGGCCTGGGGTGCGAGGCCGCGTGCACCTGCCCAGCCTCGTCCTTCAGCCTTCTCCCACTCAGGCCGTACCTCCTTTGCCCAGGCTGCACCCAGTCATCCTTCCCACTCCCCATCAAGTTCCAGCCCCAGAAAGCCACCTTCCCTGCATGTGCCCAGAGCTCTCAGGGTTCTCTTGGGCAGCGTGCTGGTCCTGGTCCTCTTCGTGTTTTGCTGAGGCTCTCATTGTCTGTTGTCTGTGGTGTTACCATTGTGCTCATGGTGCCTGGCCCCCCAGCCACGCCCAGAACAGTCACAGGACAGCACGTGCCAATACCAGTGGCCGAAGGCTTGGCCCGGGCTGGGGAGATGCCAGCGGCTTTTGAGTCAGATGTGTGGGCCCAGAGGCCGGGTGACCTGGGGTCAGAGGCCAGACCCCATGAATTTCAGTCCACATTCCCACCACTCCCTGATGCCTAGTGACCTTGTTTGGTTTTTTTTAAATTTTTTAAATTTAATTTTTAAAATGTTTTTAAAGATTTTATTTATTTATTTGACAGAGAGAGACACAGCGAGAGAGGGAACACAAGCAGGGGGAGTGGGAGAGGGAGAAGCAGGTTTCCCGCGGAGCACGGAGCCCGATGCGGGGCTCAATCCCAGGACCCCAGGATGATGACCTGAGCCGAAGGCAGACGCTTAACGACTGAGCCACTCAGGCACTCCTGTTTTTTTTTTTTTTAAATAAATGCATACACTTAGGAAACCACCAGACAGATCAAGATAGAGGATGTTGTCATTCCAGAAAGTTCCTCATGCCCCTTCTAATCAGTTCTCCAAAGGGAACCAACTGCTCTGATTTCTATCTGCAGAGACTAGTTCTGCCTGTTCAGGTCTGCCCTCTGACTCAGCAGGAGAAACGGGGGCGTGTGTCTACCAGACGCATCTGTGCAGATGTTCATAGCAGCTGCATTTGTAATGACCCCGAACTGGAAAGACCCCAGGTGTCCCACCAATGAGAGAACCGATGAGCAAACTGTGGCCCATCCATGCCAGTGAACACGGGTCAGTGGTGAAAAGGAACCTGTGTCAGTCACACACACAGCATGGGGTGGGGGGCACATAGACCGGTGGGAGGGATGCATTCCCATGCTTCTGTATTGTTCGGTCATGGACCCGTTCGGTTGCGTTGAAGAGGCGGAGTGGGAGGTTCTGGCGAAGGACGTACACACTGTCACCGCTGCTGTCGCTGATTTTGTGTTGGAGGGCTGGTGCTGATGGTTTCCAGGATGCCATGCCTCTGATGTGCGAGGGGCCTCCTGTCCCTGCTTCTCAGGTCTTTGCCTCTGAGCCAGGGGATCTGGGGCTCTGGGATGGCCAGGGTCAAGGCCATATGTGGTGCTTGAGAGGTTAGCAGCCAGCAGCAGGCCTGCCCTGTCCCTGGGAGAGCCTGGCATCTGCCGTGAAGTGGCTTTGCTCTCTGGCAAGGGCCAAGGTGAGAACTGACTTTAGGGCCTGGTGAGCTGGGGGCCTCCTTGCTGTCTCCCTGCCCTGCCCGTTCTGTACCCCTGCATGTAGCTCACTTCTTGTTTCCCCTTCTCAGAGGGGCCTTCTCTAACCATCCCAGCTGGGATGCCCCCTACCAGTTGTCCTGTGTCCTGCACAAATTGCAGATGATCTAAACATTTATCTAGGTGCAAACCTTGTTTGAAATTCTCTGAACCTAGAACCTTTCTCCATTTTACATGAGACAACACAAGAATTCTTTGCATGGCTTTAATGATCTCTGAAAATGCCCCTTCTACTTCGGTGCCCTGGATCCCTGGTCTTTGGCTTTCCTTTCTCACTGGTCCAGAGTGCCTTCTGGTCATCCTACTTTGCATGAATCCACATGTGTTAGTGTAAACAGGTGCAAGTGGTGCCTGAGTATTTCCGTAGTGAAATACACAGGATATATTTTTTTTATTTAACGGCTTTATTGAGGGATGTTTATGTATTAGGAAATCTACCCATTTCAAATGCAGTGATATTTTTAGTAAATTTACAGTAAATAGTAGTAAGTTGACCACTATAGTCCAGTTTTAGAACGTGTCCAGCACCCCAGAAATCTCCCTCCTTGTTTCCCACCCCTGGGTAAGCACTGATCCACCTCCTGCTTATATCGATTTGTCTTTTTGGGACATGAAACACATCATATTTTATTTCATCTTTTTATCATACATATGGCATTATATTAATTTATAACATGTATGTAGGAAATGCACTGATCTCTTTGAGGTGTGAGGAGATTGTTCAGATATCTGTCCATGAAAGGGCTCTTTGGGCAGGCTGGGGCTGGAGCACAGCCAGCCAGAGGGAAACGGTACCATTCAACGGCAACCTTCATTCCAGTCCCTCCTCTGCCCCTTGTGGCCTCAGGACCCTCCAAGGTCAGAGCGTTCCCCAGTGCCTGGCTGGGACTGGTGTCTTTGCTGATGTTGCCCCAGTTGCAAGACGGGATTGCTCCACATGTGTGGTCACACTTCCTGCCCCGCAGGCCAGCCGCGTGAGTAACTTCTGTCCTTTTCCCCTCCCACAGGGACTTCCTTCCCCGAGGTTCAGGAATCGTGACCCGGCGGCCTCTCATTCTGCAGCTCATCTTCTCAAAAACAGGTACAGTGGGACAGCTCGCTGCTGTAGCAGGAAATGAGCGTGGACTCAGCGCCCGGCAGGAGTGAGGGGGCCGATGGTGGTGTCCGGGGTCTTGGGCTGTCATTTGGGCTTGAATTCATGGTCTCCACGTGTGTAGCACAGCTGAAGCACAGTTCGGTGAACACCCACCCCTCGTGTCCTCCATTGTGACCAGGCTGCTAAGCGCCATGTTTGTTTGCAATGTTGTGGATAACACAGTTTGCTGAACGGTTTCAAAATCAGTAGCAGACGTTGTGACACGTCAACCCAGAATGTTTCAGGGAGCCTCCCCTTGCACTAAGGACACCTTCCTACATTCACAGCCACACCCAAGAAAAGTAATCGTTCCTGCATGGTACCTGATGCCAGTCCATGAGTATGTTGCCAGTTGTCCCCCCAGATATCTTCCCTGGCTAGTTTTCCAGCTGCTCTGATCAGTCCCCTCCTACACTCACTCGGTTGTCCTGTCTCCTCACCACCATGTCCGTTTTGATGATGACATTGGCTTGGGAAGAGGCCCATCCGTTGAATATAGAATGGCCCATGTGTAGATTTTTTTCTGTCTTCCCTTCGGTGTCCAATCAGCTGGGCCAAGTCTGGCATGAGGTGGGCATGTCTTCCAGCATAAAACCCACTGAGGCCTCCTTGGAAAGCATCTCGGGTCAGAAGCTGGAAGGGGACAGGGGAGCTCTTGGGGGCATGGTCTCTCCTCCCTCCAGAGCCCCGAGTGGCCTCATGCTGCTTTCCCCACTGACCTGGAATATCAGCCTTGGTGGGTTCAGCATCCACAGGGCGCCAGGCTCCCCGCACGGCCCGGTTAGACACACCTGTCCTAGGAAGGCAGCTGACACGCCCCCATTTTACGGGCAAACTGAAGCCTAGCCGGGCCACCTGCCTTCGCACTTGGCACCCGATCTGGATGGGCATCAACCTGGGTGGGCATGAGCTGAGTCAGAGCTCAGCCCCTCCCCTGCGCTGTGCCCCAGTCACGTGCTCTCATCTTCATCTTCTGACTCCGCCCAGCCCACTTGTGAGGGGGCGTGGCTCCAGTGAGAGGTGGTAGCCGATTGGCCCGCACCTCCTCTTTGTGAGCTCTGCCATGTCATAGGCCACAGGCGAGCCAGTGGGCTGCTTCCTGTGGGTTTAGGTGTCCAATCAGCTGGGCCAAGACTGGCAGCCGCAGAGCCGGGGGTTTCAGATGACAGTGGGTCAGAGAGTCACGTAAGGAAGGCATGGCCCAGTGGGTTTCCGCTTTCCATTCAGCCGGTTGGTAGGGGGTGGGGGCTGAGGATATGCATTTTTAATGAGTTCCCAGCTGATGCTGATGTGCATGCTTCTGGCCCCTGGCCACGCGGGGAAAGCTTTTGCCCTGGTGGGTCGGCCCTGAGCGCTAAGGCTGCCTGGGTTCAGATCGTGACTCTGCAGCTTACTGGCCTCATGGCCCCTGGGGAGGGACTGCTGCTCACGATGTGTTTCCTGTCTGGACAGTGAAGATAATAATAGCGCTGACTTTGGCGGTTGCCATGAAGACCACGTTATTCAATACGTCCGAGCCGCAGCACAGTGCCTGGCACACTGCAGGTCCTCCCTGTGTGGAGCTGACTCAGGGGCTGTGGTTGTGTGCTTTCTGCCGGCCTGCTCGGGATGGCCTGCTGGGAGAACAGGTCTGCTGGCATTCTGCACTGGAAGGGGGCAGGCTGTGTCATGGCGGGAGGGCTATCCCATCATCTCCATGGTGGCCGTCACCAGCTGTGGTTCACTGAGCACGTAGTGCATGCTACAGGCTGGTCCAGGCCCAGGGCACAGCAGTGACGGGACCAAGGCTGCTGCCACCACCTGCCCACCTGGCATTCCCGTTGGTGCCAGGGGACAGAAGGGGGAGGCCAGGGGGGAGACTGGCAGGCCTGGCCCCCACCAGATTGGAGTGTGTGTGGAGAGGGGAGAGTGACTAACTTCATCCTAGAGGGTGGGGCATCCTGGGACTTCTTTGAAGAAGCGATGTTGGAGCCAAGGCTGACAGGTGTGTTGGGGTGTCAGGGAAGGGGGAGCTCCCTTCCAGCAGAGAGTGGCAGACTGAAGAGCACTGAAGGCAGAAGCTCTGAGGGTGCATATTAGCCTAGTGCCTGACCTGGACTAATGCTGGGGTCTCTGTTCCCATCATCCCCACTTTACAGAGGAGGGAACTGGGGCTTCCAGAGATGAAGCCACTTGCCCAAGAGCACACAGGAGCATTATCATGAGAGCCCAGCTCTAAACCCACTTGGTGGGGTGCACCCTTAGGCCCAGGTGTCACTTGACCAGATCCTGTGGCTGCTGGTGAAAGAGAGACCACAGGAGCCCGCCCGGGGCAGGGGACCGGAAGAGGTGGGAGTGGTGCCTGGGGGCAGGTGGGGACAGGGTGGCAGCCGTGGAGATAGAATTGTGGTTGGATTCTGTTGGGCTGGCAGTGGAGATGGGAAGCGAGGCCCAGGTGTCCCATATGGTAGTGGCCCTTGCCGGGTCCCATACTCCTCCTCCTCCACCTGACTGTGGCATCTTCCGTCTCTTCTTGCTGCCAGCAGATGCGTGCCCTGCTGGACCTCAGCCGGATGCCAGGGAGGCAGCGTGGGGGTGGCAGACAGGAGATGCCGTGGTCAGGCTGAGAGGAGCAAGGACTGGGGGTGTGGGACAGTATATTGGCCGTTGGATTTACTTTGGGCCGGGGGCCCAAGGAGAACATTTTGGGCAGGGGCAACAGCATGTGCGAAGCTGTGAAGTGAGGCTGGGGGGGAGGGTCAGGAGGCAGGTGACATGGCCTGGCAGTCTGCTGGGGGATTAGGCATGAGAGCCCAAAGAGCACACGGGTGGGGAGAGACCTGCTCAGCCCACTGGCTGCCCTGTGGAAGGATAGGCAGGGAGGCCAGGGAGAGGTTAGCCTCGAACCAGGCAAGAGGTGGTGAGGTCTGGCCCAGGGCAGTGCTGTGGGGGTGAAGGGCAGTCTAGAGTGACCTAGAGGTGGGGGGGTCCAGGGCGATGAACAGCAGAGGTGCCCTAACTGGGTGGGAGGTGGGACATCCCACTAATAAGAGGGAGGAGGCTAAGTTTAGTGGGGGACATGTGATTGGTGGAGGGGCTATGTGGGGCTGCATTGTTTTTAGAGAGTAGACTTTTGTCCAGCTGACTCTGGAGAAAGGACTCTGGAGCCAGGCAGCTACCCCTAGTGTCTGGGGCCTGGGACAAGTGGCCTCCCTCTCTGTGTCTCAGCTTCCTCATCTGTAATATGGGGGTGATAGTGGTACCTCCCTTGTGGCCCTGGCACGCCATGTGGCTTTCGTGTGGCTGCCGCCTCCTGTGGGGTCTGGAGTCCCACGATGTGGTTCTGTGGCTGGGCCTCAGTCCTCTGATGTCTGTGACACCCAGTGATGCCTGGCTTCTGGTCCAGACTGGTCTTGGTGAGCCATTACTTTTAATCTGCTTAGTTTAAAAATTACCTAAGACCACATGGGGCGCCTGGCCGGCTTAGTAGAGCATGCGATGCGAGCCCCACATTGGGTGTAGAGATTACTTAAAAATAAAATCTTAAAAAAAAATAATTACCTAAAACTACAGCCACCAGGAAGTTTGATGGCTCATGGGTGAACCCTGCTCCTCCCTGGGAACCATCCCTTGGCCTGGTAAACCCTGCGTGCTGGGGACTGTTCTTGTGTGGAATGTGGCCTGCTGAGCCTCCCTTCCCTTGACCTTGGCTGGTGTTCTCAGGGGCCAGCGAGGGGATGGCAGGGCTTCGCTCCCAGCTTTCTTCTCAAAGCCTTATGACCCCAACAGGTCCTTGCTGGCCTCTGGGACCTCACCTCCTCCTGGTCCCTAGCTGCAGCATCTTCCCTCATTGCTCATCCTCAAGGTCAGCTCTCAGCTCATTCATTCACCCCTCCAGGCCTTGGCCCTCACTGTGCTCCCTTCCTGGAACACCCTGCCCACCTTCCTTGTCCTTGTCCTCCTCCTTTCCTGAGTGTGAGCCCCAATGCCCTCCTGCCCCCCCTGCCCCATCACAGCTGCCTTAGTTCCTCCACAGCACGTATCACGTAATCTCATCCCGTTTTTATATTTTCTTAATGGTTTCTCCCCTGCCCCGAAAGTCAGTGCCAGAGGGCAGGGACACTGATGTGCCTTGTCTGCCGCTCTCTGGTGCCCAGCACAGGGCCGGACCCTGGCGGGTGCTCCGTCAGCATTAGCCAGGTACCTGAGCGTGCTCTGTGGGCCGCTGCGCTGCCTCTTCTCTCCTGGTGGAAGGCGGGTGGGATCATCAGCTGCTTTCTCCGGCACCTTTCCCCATGAGCCTGGCCCTGGCAGGGCCTTCTCTATAAAGCTGGAAGACACTGCAGCACTCAGGGCATGGACCTTGTGTCTTGATGAGGAAACAGACAGGAGCTGGTGCAAGTCAGGCGGGGGGGCAGGGCGCGGGGGGGCTGGCCGGGATGCCAGCTGGGGCTGTCACTTTCTCCGTGTACGTGGGGTTTTTCCCACACTACCAAGCAGTTCTCCAGTTCTCAGTGGACATTGACTGCGTGGCCTACAGTCACCTCCGTTCCCACACTGCCCGCCCGCCTGGACATAGTGTCAGACCCCCCAGGATAAGGGCTCCGTCCCACCAGACTGTCGCCCTCCACCCCCACCGCCAGTCACGAGTACAGGATGTCCCCTGTGCTTCTCACCCCCGGCTATAGATCTGAGGTTCCCAGGGCCCTCCCCTCAGGTTCACTGAATTTACTGGAGCGGCTCACGGAGCTCCGGGAAACTGTTTACTTCCTAGATCAGTGGTTAATATAAAAAGGATAGAACTCAGGAGCAGCCAGAGGGAAAAGAGGCGTAGGGCAGGGTGTGGGGAAGGGGCGCCCCTCTCCTAGCACCTCCTTGTGCTCGCCAGCCAGGAAGCTCTCTGAGCCCCATCCTTTTGGGATTTTGATGGGGCCTCATCACATAGGCATGATTGATTAAATTAGCCACTGGCGATGGATTCAACCTATGGCCCTCTCCACCGTGGGGGTGGATAGGGAGGGGCTAAAAGCTGCAACCCTCTAATTACATAAATTGGTCCCCTGGCAAGCAACTCCCATCCTAAGTGCTTTCCAAAAGTCTCCTCATTAGCTTAAACTGATGTGTGGTTTCTGAAAGGGGCTTATTAGGAATGTTAAGACAGCTTTATTGCTCTTATCACTTAGGGCTTTCCAAGGATTCTAGGAGCTCTGTGTCAAAAATGGAGGGAAGAAATACAAGTATGTATTTCTTACTATAAATCACAATAGCACACCTTCCTGGTGGTGGTGTGTCCTAGAATGGGAGGTCTGCACGACTTGTCTCAAATCAGAGGGAGCCTGAGGACCAAGCAAGCTCGGGGGGGTGCCACATGCTTTGCCTCTTCTTGGTTGGCTAAAGCCTCTGCAAAGTTCCTCTTGATTGGACCCCTTTGATCATGGGGTACTCAGGGTCTCCCAGGTATATTTGAGTCCCCAAGTATGGCCTCCCGTCCCAGGTGAGCATGCCTGCTGTGCCAGGTTGGGGGAAGGCAGACTCCACCTCCTGCTGCCAGGAGTCAGCCTGGTGTTCCACTTCGCACTGGGTTGAGAATGGGGTAAGGATGGGAAATGTCCATGAAGACCAGGGCAGGGTTCCTCCATGCAAAGCCCTGAGACCCCGGAGCGCCTGGGTGGCTCAGTCGGTGAAGTGTGCGACTCTTGATTTTGGCTCAGGGTGTGATCTCAGGGTCATGGGATCAAGCTCCAAGTTGGGCTGTGCATTGAGCTCAGAGTCGGCTTGAGGTTGTTTCCCTCCCTCTCCCTCTCCCTCTGCCCCTCCCCCCACCCTACTCATTCACTCAGGCACATGCTCTCTCTCTCAAAAAAAAAAAAAAAAAAGGCCCTGATACCCCAAGGCCAGCCTTGTGCATTTCCCTGACTAGCAGCTAAGCTATTTGTGTGCTTCCTGTGGGCGCAGCGCGATGGCATTTGATTTCCTAGCAGCCCCACAGCTGTGTTCAGTGTTGTCCAATTTCCTTGTGGGGGAACTGAGGCACTGAGAGAGGGGCTGGAACTCTGAGCTGGGCGTGGCTAGACATGCCCACCTCTCTCTCTTCTTCCTGTCACCTCCCCACATGCTGTTGTGGCTCCTGCCTCAGCCTTTCCAGGCCGGAGGGGCTAGGCTGAAGGCTGGTTGTTGCAGTAGAATTTCGGCGGGGTCTGTCACTGGCTCTGCCTGCGGGGTAGGGAGGGTGCCTTCTGTCCTGTGGGCCTCCTCCAGCTCCTTTGAAACAGGGGGGCCCAAAGCCTTCTCGGGAAACCAGGCCTGAGGGAACCGCGGCCACTGACTTGGGGCTGTTTCCTGGTGCCCCGGGTGGCATGGCGGCACGCACTTGTCATCTCCCTTCTGAGGACACCTTCTCGAAGGGCCTGGGAGATGCCCAAAGTAGGGATTGGCTGCTTAGCACAGCGGGGACCCACTTGGGACTCAGGGTGATGTCGTCCTAGGCTGCGGCACCTGATGACTCAGTAATTTTTATTAAGCACCTCCTAGCTACCAGGCACCGGAGAGAGCAGTGACCAAAACTAAGCCTGCTCTCTTGCAGCTCCGGCCTTAGCAGGGGGACACCTGAGCACATGGCGTGTCAGGCCGTGGAGGGAGGGGCCAGGCGGCAGGGCATCTGCTGGATCCCCAGTGGTCAAGGTGGGCCTCCCCACGGAGGGCTGCTTCAAGCTGAGACCTGAAGGAGATGAGGGAACAAGTCCTGGAAGGAGGGCAGAACGTCTTTCTAGGAAACAACTGCGAGTGCACTCACTGCCCCACAGTTAGGATGCGGGTGGGAAGCTGTGCGGTGGCAGAGGGTGGCTGGCGCCTCTGGGTCAGCAGCACGAGTGCTGGACAAGGGCCCAGGTGATTGCTTCATTCCTGGTGTGCGCCAGGCCCTGGGCTGGGTCCCGTGGAAACCCTGGGGCTGCCCTTCCTCCCAGGGAAGGGCCTGGCTCGGAGGGCCGGTGGGAGTGGGGGTGGGGCTGTCAGGGCCGCCCCAGGGCTCAGGGACTGGCCGCACTGGCCGCACTGGCCTTGTTTGCTGCGCACCAGCAGGGGAGAGTTAGGAACTCGGCAGCTGGGCTGGGGACAGCAGGGTGCAGCTCTGCTGCGGGGACTCAACTTTGGCTGCTGGGAACGAGTTGAGAGAGTCTCCAGGCATCACAGGCTCTGAGCTCAGCCCTCAGGCCTCTGACTTATTCTTTGCGACAGGGGATCATTAAAAACTCATCGGCATTCTAGCATGTACAGGGCTGGGGAGCCCCAGGCAAAGCCCCTCCCGTCTTATTTCTCAGGTTTCTATTCTCTTCACAGGGAGACTGGCGCAGAGGCCGACCTGGCCCGTGGGAGGCTCCCCTCCTTCCCCGGACCCCTGGGCCCAGAGCGTCCTCAGGCAATGGGGGAAAGTCGCCACCTCAGAGAGATGGTGCAGGCACGGGCTCTCTGCCCATCGCTGCCCTGGCCTGCCTCCCTCGTCCTGGGGCGGGCTGGGGCTGGACTCCGGCAGGTTAGCCCCTCCAGGGGGTCCCACCCCTGGCTTCTGCTGTGTTGCGTCTCTTTGTGGAGTGTGTGGCACCTGCTGTGACACGCTTGGGCAGTGTTCATCGTCCCGTCAGACCAGGGGCCCAGCTCAGGACTGGGCCTTTGGTGTCAGGATCTTGGGAAGGAAGGAGGGAGGGAGGGGGAGCAAGAGAGAGAGAGAGAGAGAGAGAGAGGAAAAAACAGCAGGTGGCCTTGCTAGACTCCGTCCCTGTCCAGTCTCCCATATATTCAGCTTGGTGGCCTTGGAGTTGGGCCCCCTTACAGAAGCCGAAGCAGGGACCGTATTATCTTTCTCATAGTCATTCAGTCATGCATATGATTATTGAGCACGTCAGTAGGTATACCCAGAGGGAGCCCCCAGGGACACAGAGTGAACAATGCAGATTCAGATCCCTGCCCCATAGGGTGAACCCGGAAAATAACACAGGAGGAGGTCAACGTTGTTAGAAGGCAGCCAGTGCTTGGAGGGTCATAAGGCAGGGAAGGAAGAACTCAAGAGGTTCGTCATCTTGGGTGGGAGCCAGAACAGACCTCGTGGAGAAGGTGACACTTGAACAAACATGAAGGAGGTTAGGGAGAGAGCCTATAAGCAGAGAGAAGAGCCAGTGCAAAGGCCCTGAGGCAGAAGACCCAAGTGGCTGGCTGGAGGGGAATGAGTTGAAGTCAGAAGCTGGGGAGAATGGGGCACCTGGGTGGCTCAGTCATTATGCGTCTGCCTTCCGCTCAGGTCATGATCTCAGGGTCCTGGGATCGAGCCCCACGTCAGGCTCCCTGCTCTGCGGAAAGCCTGCTTCTCCCTCTCCCACTCCCCCTGCTTGTGTTCCTTCTCTCGCTTTGTCTCTCTCTGTCAAATAAATAAATAAAATCTTTAAAAAAAAAAAAAAAGCTGGGGAGAAGGAAGTTTTATAGGGCTCTGGGGAAGTGGTGAGTTGGGAGCCATGGAGGGTTCTGAGGAAAGGAGGGCCAAGGTCTGGCTTTAAGAGGGTCAGTGCTGTGCGGGGAAAGAAGGCTTCGTGGAAGCTTTTGAAGGTTAGTATCAACCCTGGAATCTAGCACATGGTTTCAAAGCGACAAGGAGCCCAGTAAAGTGGGCAGTGAGGGATGGGCCTGGCAGGCTCCTGAACCTTCCTCTTGGGCACAGAGGGTGTGGTTTCTGCTGCCCACCACTCCCGGGATAAGAAGCTGTGGCTTTCTGGCACCATCCGCACATCCTGCAGATGAAGGAGTTGGCAGAGAGGGAGACGGCCAGTGCCCGCTGGACTCCAGGGGTCATGGCCAGCAGGTCCTGGCTCTGGGGTGGGAGGAGGCCCAAGATGCAGGATGAGGTGTCAGGTGGCATGGGGTTTAGGAAGGCTCCCTGGGAGAGGCAACAAGCAGGCAGGCCCTAGAGGAGCAAGGGGTGGGGGTGGGCCTTCCAGGTACCAGGCCTGGCAGGGCCCGGTCTACAAGGGAGAGGGCCTGCATCCTGTGGTTGCGTTCCTGGGAGGGAGATGGTCTCTTGCGGGTGCTGAGCCCCGGGCCGTGAGCCGGATGAGAACTGAGGTATGCTGTGGGGGGGTTGGGGGACTGTTCCATTTTTGGAGGCTGCTGCCGGAAGAGCAGCCAAGCGTTTCCTCTTGTCCCTGTGGAGGGCTTGAGCGTGACTGTCCTTGGGAACTGGGTCAGCTGATGGGGGTGGGGTGGGGGTGCCCATGCTGATGGTGTCCTCGTTGCCCCTGTCCCCAGGCGGCCAGTGCCCTCAGTGATCTGAGCCCACAGAGTCCCCCGGGCCCCCGAAGCAGAGGTCCAGAGAGGTTACGAGCCTGCCAGGGGCCTCACAAAGGCCACGTGACCTGAGAGCCACTACCTGGAGACAGATGATCTGAAGTCGGAATCCCAGCTCCACCACTGAGCTTGGGCCAAGTCACTTCCCCTGTGTGGGCCTCAGGTTCCTCATCTGTGGCACAGATGCCCGCTGCTAAGGGGCTCGCTCTTGAGGGGCACGTGGGAGCACCCACGGGGCTTGGCTGGAGCCAGCAGGGGCTGCGTGTTGGCCCCAGCTGGTTAGGTCGCGGTGATGGGATGGCGAGCCTCTTCGCCCTCATTTCTTTCTGCCTCGCTCTGCGTCTGGGTGGAGATTCTAGAGCTGCTGGGCCTCCTCTGTCGGGCTCCATCTCCATCCTCTCTTTTGAGGCAGCTGATGGTGTGTCTGTGCTGGGATTTGTGTAGCCAGGTCTCCTCCTGGTGGACATCGAGGCGACTTCTCGTTCCTTCCTCTTAGGGATGATGTGGCTGCATGCACCTCTGCCTCTGTAGTGGTGCAGTGCTTTGGGCTGTTTGCCAGCGTGTCTGACTTCCATTTTCTTTGTAGCATCACTGCTGAGCCGTGGTTTCTGAGCCTACGGGGTCTCCCCTTCCCAACATTTACCACAAAAATTGGAACATATAGAAAAGTTGAGGAATTATACAGCAAACACCTGTAGGCTCAGTCCCTACATCTGAGGACGAACATATTTTATTCTTGCTTTATCCCGTATCTAATGGGCCCAGCACTCATCGTTAGTCACTTGGCTCAGAAGGTGTGAAGAGGCCTCCTCTGCCCACTTCAGGCCCTGCCCAGAAAGCGGTTCTCCTGAGGGGTTCGTGTCTAGGTGGGGGGCCCTGGGAACAGCCAGAAGGTGAGGAGAGCCAGACGGGCTTTGATGAGGCCAGCAGCGGCACCCTGTTCCCCATCCTATGCACACGCTCGGGGAGGAAGGACAGATGGGCCCCAAGGGCGTGCGTCTGGGATCTTGGCAAGCTGGACAGTGCTGGCAGCTCAGGATCCCCCTAGGATGGCGGCTTGCATCTCCTTTGACCCACAGCAAGGGGGTTTCTGTGTCACGACTCTGGACTCAGTCTCACGGGTAACACCGAGGAAGCAGCTCCCTCACACGTACACCACCTGCTGTCCAGTGACGCATGCCCGTATTTCCCCTTGTGTCCTGTTCATCCAAAAGTGACAAGTGCTGGTTACACCCACCTGTTGGTTGTTTTGTTTTGTTTTGTTTTTCTCATAGCGCGTCATGACGTTTCGTTTCGCAAAATACATCACGAGAGTTTCTCTTCCCCCCTGGGGACAGGATCTTTGCTGGTTTTGTTCCTTGAGGAATTCCCTGAGGTCCGGAAGGGGGCTCGGCTGTAGGAGCGCCCCCTGTAGATATTTTCTGCGAGGATGAATCTGTGGCTCCCCAAATTCCTGGAGCCACTGTGACTGATTCTTCGCTTTCTCTGCTTGACAAGACACCTGTCCCAGAAGGCCATCAGCTCCCTGCCCGCAAGCGAGACTGCTTCTCTTTCTCATTTTGAGCATCTTTCTTCCTTTTTCAGAATATGCTGAGTTTTTGCACTGTAAGTCCAAAAAGTTTACAGACTTTGATGAAGTCCGGCAGGAGATCGAAGCGGAGACCGACAGGGTCACGGGGACCAACAAAGGCATCTCCCCAGTGCCCATCAACCTGCGGGTCTACTCGCCCCACGGTAGGCAGCACAGGCGCAGACCCTTTGGGTGTCGGGGCAGAGGGGAGCCGACTCTGTGCCACTCATGGGTGGGGTTGGCCACACTCTCACAAAAAATATGACCCCTTCCATTTTTCTTCACACGCACACAGCCCTCTTGATCTCTGTCTTCCCATTTTTTGATAGGAATGTGGTACTGAGAAATCATTCTCAGCTCTCAGGAAACACAGCATGCTGGAAAGACTCTTGGGAGTGGTGGGGACTGGGGCAAATCGCAGCTGTATGCCCCTGTGGAAAGGGTGGCCATGGTGTGGTTCCCAGGTCACGGCGGCCACATAATGACACCAGCCCAGGGTAACCAAGTCTTCCGGGCCTTACAGAGGAGCCAGATAGCCAGTCTTCTCTGTAAAATGTTCTGATTTAAAAAAAAACTCCCGGGCGCCTGGGTGGCTCAGTCGGTTAAGCGACTGCCTTCGGCTCAGGTCATGATCCTGGAGTCCCGGGATCGAGTCCCGCATCGGGCTACCTGCTCAGCAGGGAGTCTGCTTCTCCCTCTCCCGCTCCCCCCTCTTGTGCTCTCTCTCTCTCACTCTCTCTCTCAAATAAATAAATCAAAAATCAAAAAAAAAATAAAAAATAAAAAAATAAAAAAATAAAAAAAAACTCCCATCATTTACCTAGCGCCGCCTGCCACCAAGTACAACTTGTGGCCCTGGGGCATAGATTGCTAACTCAAATGGCATTTGGAGAATTTTCTAGCAGACTCTGAACTCCTCAGCATGAGTTCTTAGAGTTTTTAAATTGATTTATTTTTGAATAAATGATGCCTATACACAGCACAAAAATACAAAAATTATGAAGGGGTATAGAGCAAAAACCTACGCTGCCCTCAGTATTACGAACATATTTTATATTCTCACTCCTGAGTCAGTTATGAACATGTTTGTGTGTATATCATGCTTGTGTGTTTCACCGCTTTTATTCAAATTGTAGCATAATATAAAATGCCTCTTCTTTGTATGAATACATCTCAGAGTGTGTCTCTTATTGGAGTATCATCTTTTTGTTTTTATGGTAAACATTGGTAAACAGCAGCCTTTGGTCATGGCTGAATTGATGGGCCGAAATTTATTTAGCCACTGAGAGCATTTCCAGGCTGCCAATGCAAATGTCCCAATTTAAAACTGTATCACTGCAATAGAGAGAGGCTGTCTGTAGGAGGGGGCCCTCGAAGAGGAGCTGCTGGATCCAAAGGTGTGATCTGGTTGGAGGGCAGGAGGAATCCTGCAGGCAGACCCCTCCCAGCATTTGGGAAAGTGGGCTGGGTAGCTGTGGGGCCGTGCCTGCCTCCCCTCCTCTGTCTCTGATGACCTTTCCCTCTGGTTTCCCTCTCAGTGTTGAACCTGACCCTCATCGACCTCCCGGGTATCACCAAGGTGCCTGTGGGGGACCAGCCCCCAGATATCGAGTACCAGATCAAGGACATGATCCTGCAGTTCATCAGCCGGGAGAGCAGCCTCATTCTTGCCGTCACCCCTGCCAACATGGACCTGGCCAACTCGGACGCCCTCAAGCTGGCCAAGGAGGTCGACCCACAAGGTAACCACTGAGCCCTACCGTAGGCGTTCCCCTCCCGAGGGCCTGGATGCATGGCAACTTGCCCAGCATCCTTGATTCCAGGTCACTGGTGTTCTCTTTGGCATATGACCCCTAGGAAAAGGCCCTCCTGGGATACAGCATCTCCCGTGGGGACCAGCAGTGCCGGAGGGCTGCCCCTGGGAGGCTGTTGTGTGGCAGTTGGGCGTTTCTCCTCAGCTTGGTCCCCCTCAGTCAAAATGGCAACAGCAATCCTAGCCTGCAGAGCTGCTGAGAGGACTAGAGATGTCCCTGTAACTGCTCAGGGGCCAGGCAGAGAAGGTGAAAGGTTGATGAGTTAGTGAAGCCAGATGGGGCAGTAGGGATCAGTGGGGACTGTGGCGTCTCTGGCTTGGGGCATTCCGGGTCAAACTTTTCCTTGGGCCATTTATTAAGTACATGTCAGTTAAGTACCTGATACATGCCAGGCTCTGTTTTGGCCTTGGGGACCCTGCAGGGGACAAAGTTGACAGGGCCCCTGCCACTGGTGAGTTGATGTTCCAGGGAGGGAGACAGAAAACAGTAAGAAAATAAGCAGGTGGGGCAGTTTCAGCCAGAAGTAAGCACTGGAGGAAAATCCAACCCTTTGAGAGTGGCTGGGGTCGGGGGTGTGGGGGTCAGAGGCCACTGAAGATGTGAGGTTTCAGGCAAGACCAGAATGATGAATGATGAAAAGAGGCAAAATCCAGGAAAATGGCCAGTGATGCTAAATAGGCTGGGCTGGATTTGAGCCTGGGGTGCCCAGAACGTGGTGAGGAGGCCATTGTGGCTGGGGCAGAGGAGGCGACGTGGAGGGGGTGCGACTGTCCGAGGGGCCTTGGTGGCTGCCGTGGGGAGCTGGGTGTGTCCTGCATGTGTTGGTGGTTGTGGAGTGGGACACACACTGAAATACGATTTGCAAAATGCCTCTGACTGCCTGATTCCATGGTGGTTCGGAGGGAGTTGGGGACCAGGGAGGAGCTGGGGAAAGACGGGCTCTGGCGCTCCGCTCCCTGGCTTCTGGTCCCCGGTCCGGCCCGAGGACGGCCGGTGGAGGGATGGGAGCTGACGGCCCTTTCACACACTGGACTGCGAGCTTTTCAGAGTCGAGGGCAGTGCTCCGAGTATCTTTGTCCCGAGAAGGACACGCTGTGTCCCCATGGTCATCCCAGGCATGGTCTCCCAGGAAAGGCCGCGCCTATCCGTGGGCCCCCCACAGGCTCCCCGTGCCCCCGGTCCAGTCCCATGGATAGAGCATGATTGTGACAGAGATGTCACAGAGGCTTGATCGGGTGGTAAGGAAATGGGCGTGGGTTCAGTTACACTTGTAAACTCAATGTTGGCTCTTTTTCTGGCTTTGGAAGTGTTCATAATTATTACCCCCAAAATGTCACCGTTATAAAACACAGAATCTAAGAAGCGACCGCTCCCCTTCCCCTACAGAGATACCAGTGGCCACGCCTCGGAAATAGCCTCTCATAGTTTGTTCTCCCGTGTAAACTCACATTTTAAAAAATGCGATGATCTTTCCTTATTTTTCTGTACGCTGTGTGTGTTTCCCTGTTACCATCGGGACGCATGTGCACAGCATCCACCTAGCTGGCCACTCTCACCTCTTCTTTGTTCATAAATGATCCTCCAGTGAAATGCAGCATTTCCGGTAGAGTCCAGGTCCCCAGTCCCCCCCCGACTCTGCCTCTCCCCTCCCTGCCTGGCACAAGCTTTGTGGGTATTCACAGCTGTGGCCCCTTCACCCTCCAAAAAGGTGATGGCACCTCACAGCCAAATATGAACAGGCAGGAGCACCAGGGAGAGCACAACTCTCAGCCCCGCGAAGCCCCCCTTAGCACCCTCTGGAGATCTCCCTGGGCTTCCTGTGTGTCACACATATGCACACGTACATGCACACACACACACACGCACGGGCGCTATCACAGAGGATCCGTAGGCCCACCAGGGCCAGCTGATCTGTAGGTGAGCAGCTTTGCTAGGAGGGTTCCCTTGATTCGAGGTGACCTGGGGACAGGAGGAATCCAATGAGGTGGTTTCCAGAGTGGAATTTTGGCCATTCAGGTGCAAGGTAACCCTAGAAACAGTCGCCGTGGTTTTGCGTATGATGTTGGGACTTTGCGGGTAAGTCAGAGAGCACAGCATGGAGACTGAGCCTGGATTTTGAGTTTTCATGAGGTCTTCCCCTGACACTGCGGCAGCAAGACACTGTCGCAGGTCACAGGAATGACAATGACGGTGGCCAGTATTTACTGATTGCATGTTTGTCACAAGCCAGTTTATCTTCATGGGCAACCCTCTGAGATTGGCGTGGCTGTTGTCTTCACTTGACATGAGGGAAACTGGGGTCCAGGCAGGTGACGTTATAGCTTGTCCCAGGTCTCACAGCTTGGACGTGGGGACCCCCCCTCCCCAGGCTGCCAGCCCAGGCTCCTCCCTCACGGCATCGTCTGACCTCTGGGCTCTTTCAGGCCTGCGGACCATTGGCGTCATCACCAAGCTCGACCTGATGGACGAAGGCACCGACGCCAGGGACATCCTGGAGAACAAGCTGCTGCCCTTGAGAAGAGGTGCGGTTGGGCGGGAGCCGGAGCCATGGGGGGCGGTGGCTGGGCGGAGGTTCAAATGATCATGTTTTTGTCCTTATCGTTACCGAAACCTGGACCGATGCCAGGAAGTATGCACAAATAAGCACCCACCACTGCCTGTTTCCCCACGGCCCAGAGTAACTGCTTTTTCATGTCTTTTTCTTCTGATTTGTACACATTGACTTTCCATTTACACAGTTAACACCTGCTCACTTGGGGAACATAAACAAACCTACAGAAAAGGGAAACCAGAGTCATCCACAGCACCCCCTCTCCCAGTAGTTCCTACCTTGTGGCTCTCCTCCCAAAAGTGTTCCCCAGGATGCATAATTAATTAATTAGCTTCTTTTCTTCCTTTTCCTTTTCCTTTCCTTTCCTTTCTCCCTCCTACCCTCCCTTCCTTCCTTCCGTCCTTCTGATTTATTTATTTATTTGAGAGAGGAGGGGTGGTGGGAGAGAGAGCGGCTCAGGGAGACTCTGCATTGAGGTTGGAGCCCGACACGTGGCCGGATCTCATGACCCTGAGATCACGACCTGAGCTTGAAACCAAGAGTTGGATGCTTAACTGACTGAGCCACCCTGGTGCCCCAGGATTCATAATTTTTATTAATGTTCATGCTTACTTTCTATTTGAACATTTAAAAAACATTCTTGAAAGTAGAGAGAGAAGTACGAGGAACCCCCATGGACCCAGCCTTAGTGTTACCAACTGTACACAGCTAATCTCGAATCCCTGAATGTCCTCCCCTTATTTGCTTCCTGGGGGATTACAAAGCAAATCCTTGGCATCAATATCATTTTACACATAAATACCTACGTTTCTGGTTGAACAGCTCCCTCACCAGCCCCCTTTTTTTTCCTCTTATACCATTTTTTGTGGAAGAAACCAGATCATGGCCCACACTTGGGATTGGGCCAATTGTTCCCTATAAATTGGTAATTAAATCTAGATGGAGAACCTGATAAGGTTCAGGTTTAGGATCAAGTTTAGATCTTCTGACAGGAGTAGCCTAAATATTTTTCTTTTCAAAAAATTAGAATAGCAAATACTTATTAAGTGTCTGTTACGTACTAGGCACTGCTCTGTGCTCTTGATGTGTGTGGGCGAGCTCATTGAATCCTGCTAACAATCCAGATTATGTGGTGGCTCTATTCCTATCCCCATTTTATGGCTGAAGAAACTGAGGCACAGAGAAGCTGAATACCTTGTCCCAGCTCACAAAAGTAGGATGTGACAGAGCTGGTTTGGAATGCCGGCTCTCCAGTGTCCTGCCACTTTGTGACCTACTTTTCCATTTCACTTAGCAGAACAGCAGAGTGTTTCCCCATGACAGGCAAATATTCTTCAAGGTGACTTCAAGAGGTCCTGTGGAATCCCTTGTATGAGGATTTGTGGGCCGTTACTCAATCCCTGTTTGTTGGACACTGAGGTTATTGCTGTTTGTCACTGTGGCATGGTATTGAGTGTCCATCTAGGCTTTAATTTTTAAAAAAATTTTAAGCCATTTTTTTTTCTTTTTTAAATTTTTTTATTGTTATGTTAATCCCCATACATTACATCATTAGTTTTAGATATAGTGTTCCATGATTCATTGTTTGTGCATAACACCCAGTGCTCCATGCAGAACGTGCCCTCCTCAATACCCATCACCAGGCTAACCCATCCTCCCACCCCCCTCCCCTCTAGAACCCTCAGTTTGTTTTTCAGAGTCCATCGTCTCTCATGGTTTTTCTCCCCCTCCGATTTCCCCCCCTTTGTTCTTTCCCTCCGCTACATTCTTCTTCTTCTTTTTTTCTTTCTTAACATATATTGCATTATTTGTTTCAGAGGTACAGATCTGAGATTCAACAGTCTTGCACAATTCACAGCGCTTACCAGAGCACATACCCTCCCCAGTGTCCATCACCCAGTCACCCCATCCCTCCCACCCCACCCCCCACTCCAGCAACCCTCAGTTTGTTTCCTGAGATTAAGAATTCCTCATATCAGTGAGGTCATATGATACATGTCTTTCTCTGTTTGACTTATCTCGCTCAGCATAATACCCTCCAGTTCCATCCACGTCGTTGCAAATGTTTAAGCCATTTTCTTAATTGCTTTCCTTTCTTGCCCCATTCCTTCCCTCGGGGGATCTGCTGTCAGCTGTAGGCACCCTTGGCACGCCATTTAGATCTTTTCCTTGGTCCCCCCAGATGCCCTCCTCCAGGTGTGGGATGGGCATGGGACAACATTCGGACCGTGGTTTCCAACCTTCCCCCATCCGTGCTGAGCCATTGAGTAAGGAGAGGTGGCCGCCAGGGTCAGGAGCCAAAGAGTGCCTCTGCATCAGAGGTTTAGGAAGGAAGGGTTGGTGCCGGAGAGGGAAGCAGACCCCACGTGTCCCCGTCCCCTCTGCCAGCCACCCCCACCCTGTGCTCTTCCCACATGTACTGGGGCCTAAATTTTAGTCCCCGAAGGATGCTACCTGGGCTCAGCATTGGTGCTGGGTGGCTGGATGACACAGACCTCTTCAGCTTCCTTCCTCCCCCCTCACTGTTGTCTGCATCTGCCCTCCTCTGCCCTCCTCTCTGTTTCTAAGAAAGTCAGCCCTTCCTCGCCCCGCTCTGTCTGGCTCCCGACTTAGGCCCTCAGGCCTCCCACCCTCAGTGTTCTCCTCTTGTCCTGTGCCTTTTAGAATCTCCCAGCTGCATCCTTTTCCTTGACTTACAGAAGACTCAGAACTCCTGTGCTTTTAGGAACCAGAATCCCAGCCAGACCACTGTCTCTGCTCCCTGCTGTTTCCTCCTGCTTACTGTTGTGTGGGTGATAGTGAGTTTGGGCTTCTCACCAGTCTGGGCTCACATCTGAGTTCTCCTGCGGCCCCTCTCTGTGACCTCACCTTGGTCATTTCCCTTCATCTGTAAAATGGACATAATGGCAAAGATGGAGAGAATGAAAGGTAACCAGTCCTGCACAAGACTTGGCAGGATAAATGGCAGGCAGACACCACTCCCCTCCTCCCCAAGGGAAACCTTGAATGCCCCCCACTGAGAGCGGGGTATATCTGTGTATGGATCTCTTTGGGCCTTTTGCCACCTCTCCCCAGTCTACCTCTCCAGCTTTCATTATGTCAGTCAGGATGAAAACAATCCCCACGTCTGTTTATTGAGCACCTACCATGGGTCAGGCACTCGGCTGAGTTCTTGGTGTCCCATGACACCCACCCACACACCCGTACTGCTGGGCGCCTTGCATCCACACTTGGGGACCCGTGACTATTCTGGATTTTTTTTTTTTTTTTAAGTAGGCTCAATGCTCAGTGCGGAGCCCAACATGGGGCTTGAACCCACAACCCTGAGATCAAGACCCGAGCTGAGATCAAGAGTCGGACTCTGAACCGACTGAGCCACCCAGGCGCCCCTGTTCTGGTTTTTTGAACACCATCCCCATTCTCTTCTCTTCCAATTGCTTCATGTCCGAAGAGGGCAGAGCTTTTCTTCACATTAGCATTTTGATTTTAAATCCTGTTTTCTATGATTAAAGAATTCTAGAATGGTTCCAAAGGTCGTCCAGCCCCGCCCGCAAGTCCCATTTCTCATGTAGTCATGGTTACCATTTTCTTGTGTCTGATACAGAAAATTTTAACCCAAATACAATCATCTCTAAAAAGCTTCCCTCCCGTTAGCTCCGAAGCATTAGCCATCATTCCCACCTGCCCGCCATGTGTGGTTTTGGACTTTTTTCTGTTCTGTTCTATTCATTTCTCTGTATATACATATCCAACCTTTACAAACGTAACAGCTGTAGAACAGGTTTTATTTATTTTTATTTATTTATTTATTTTTAAAATATTTATTTATTTGACAGAGAGAGACATAGCGAGAGCAGGAACACAAGCAGAGGGAGTGGGAGAGGGAGAAGCAGGCTTCCCGCCGAGCAGGGAGCCCGATGTGGGGCTCGATCCCAGGACCCTGGGATCATGACCTGAGCTGAAGGCAGATGCTTAACGACTAAGCCACCCAGGTGCCCCTAGAACAGGTTTTAATACCTGGCAAGATGAGCTGGTCCCTCTCCCCCTTCTTTTTTGAGGTGGTTTTCTTGTCTCTAAAGCTCAGTTTGGGGGTTTCATCTTCTCCAGAGCTTTCCTCTGTCCCCCACCTCACACCAGGCCGGGCGTCACCCCTCCTTCCTCCAGACACTTCTGTTGCTTTTCGGGACTGCTCTTTGTGTTCATGTTCTCCGCGTTTCTGAGGAAACGGTCCGGCTTGTGGCCCGGTCTGTGAGTGACCTATGGGACAGGGTCCATGGTGGGCATCCAGGCACCTTGGCCTGCCTGGCACTGCCCCCTGCCCTGACCGTCTGTCCCCGCAGGCTACATCGGCGTGGTAAACCGCAGCCAGAAGGACATTGAGGGCAAGAAGGACATCCGCGCGGCGCTGGCGGCCGAGAGAAAGTTCTTCCTCTCCCACCCGGCCTACCGGCACATGGCTGACCGCATGGGCACCCCGCACCTGCAGAAGACCCTGAATCAGGTACGGCCAGGGTTTTGTGCCGGTGCAGTCCGCTACGCTGCTGGCCGTGGTCCAGAGCAACACGGGTCCCAGCCACATTTGATTCGGGGCCTGACGAAGGGGGGGTTGTTCCGTGAGTCTCTAGCGGCACAATTATCTCCATTGCTGTTATTGTTGCTTTTATTTTAATTATAATTAAATACTTGGAATTATCTAATCAGCGTACCCAGAGGTTTGCATACAGTTCCTGGTGTCGGTGACCTGGTGACAATGGCCTGGCCCACACCAAGGCAGGGTGCCCGGGAGCGCTGGATGGGACCTCTGCGGGGCCGAAGCCCAGCCCCACCTCTGACCGGGTGGCCCAGCCTGTCCGAGCCCGTGTCCCCTGGGTGTCAGCTGGGAACCATCACCGGCCGCTCTTTCTGTACCAGGAACGTATTCTCAGCTTTCGGAAACCACGAGCATGCCGTGAGGTGCCCTCGTCTGCCCCCCCTTCCACCCGCGGGGCGCACTGTCAACCGTGCCTGCGCTTCTTTCTGTCCATAGAAGCAAAAAGGACTTTCGAGAATCACAGTTCTCCCTTTCTTACCGTAAAAGATGACGTAGTTGTGGATGCCTCCTCCCCCGCCGCCCACCCCGCCCCGCGTTTGGGTTTTTCTGCTCAGCGCTATCTCCTGGAGCGCTGGCCGGGCCGAAAAGCACCCTTCCCCGTTCTTTCTCCTGGCTGCGTCGTGGTCTCTGAACGCACGGGCCGCAGGCTGTCCCGCCAGGCTCTCTTTGGAGAGCAACCACGAAGGTGGCCGTTAATGTGAATACCGTCGTACGGCTCGTGTGTGGATTTCTCTGGAGAGTAAAATCCCTGATGGGGGATTACGTAGGCACACTGTGACAGGCCGTGTCTGTCCTTAGGGTCAGTCCTGGTTTGTCCACCCAGGGTTGCAAGATGTGCCCTTTGGATACTTGGTGGCAGCTTCCCAGAAGGGGGGAGGAACTCAGAGCCACAGTCAGGCAGGCGGTGGGGGCACAGTGGCAACGCCCGAGCGGGGCTGTGTCCTCAGGAAAGGCATATTTCTAATGTGGGGGCGCAGCCTCGGAGCACGTCCCCAGATGAAGGCACGATGGGGGCCAGGAAGAGCCAGTGCAGAACAGGAAGGCAGAGGGGGCAGCTGAGGGGAGCAAAGGGGACGGAACGTGTCCAGTGGGAGGAAGCGGTTGGCCTGGGCGAAGAAGGGGGAAGAAGGGAAGTAAAATGCCCCGCAGGTGGTGGGGGCCTCCGCTGAGGGCTGGCACGCAGGCAAGGGGCCTGGCTGGCCTCCGGGGGGCCTGGCTCTGCATCGTGGCACTTCCTGGAGCTGTGCCCACCCCCTCCCCCCGCATTTCCCTGTGAGCACAGCGGGGCTGCTCTCGTGCTCTAGGATGCTGTCAGACACTAGGGTGAAGGTCTGCAGAGCGTGTAGCCTCCATGCCCCCCTTAAAGGCCTGTGGCTCCCACAGAGGGGTCTGGGACCAGCCGCTGGGGCAGGGCCCCCAACCACAGAGGACTTCAGCGGGGCCATCAGATTCATAAGCACCGAGTGTGAGACTCCCTCACACCTTTTTTGTAGCTTGAGGATGGACGCTAGTAAATTCTTGTCTGTTGTGGGAAAGATGGCAGCAAGTGCTTCTTTTCACTTTCAGGGTATTAGCTGCTTTTATGGCTTTTGTTTTGTTCCCTCCCTCCCGCCCCCCCCCGTCTCTCTTTCTCTCTATTAAAATAAAAAATAAAGTCATACAGCCCAAATATAGTGACTATCCCATTTCTTCCCATGTGGTTGCTGGGTCCTTTCCCCAGCGGTGGCCAGTGTCACCACTAACTGGGCTGCCTTCTAGCAACGCTCAGGGCCTGGAGAGACCACTGTGTCTGTAATGCCCCCCATCACTACCTCCCTCTCCCTCCTCCCCTCCCTCTCCCTTTTCTTTCCCTTGCCTTCCCTTACTTCTTTCCCTCCCTTAACAGCGGTTTGTTTTCTGTTCTCTCTCACGTTTTCTCTCACCACCCATCCTGAGGCTTATGCTGTAACCTTTTCTGCAGCGCTGCTTCCTCTTACAACTTGTGAGCAGTTAACAAATCCCCATGATTCCAAAGCAGAAGAGGAGAGAAGGGGCCACAGGGAGAGGCCCCCTTCCTACCCGCCTGCCCCACTCCGGCCTTGCTTCCGCTTTTGCTTCCCGTAGAGCTTCCTTCTCTCTGTTCAGGCAGCTAAAACTACGTTCCTCCTTTTCCCTGTCTTCCACAGAAGGAAGCACATGCTGTTACGTTCCTTTCATTGGGGAGCTTGTTTCCATCTTAGTTTATAGGGCCCGTCCCTGTGTCTCTCCGTCTGCCTGTTGTTCCATGGCCCACGTGGACCGTCACCCACGGGACAGTCCTTCAGTGCGTGGGTCCTTGGGTGGCCTCCTGGGCCTCTCACCAGAGCACTTGTGGGAGGCTGTTGCTGGTCGGCACACGTGTCATGTGGACCCTGCGGCATGGTCAGCCTGGTTAGCTGCCCTATGGGGGCCACCTCTCCTTGTCCCACGCACTAGTGTGACTCCAGCCGGAGAGTTCCCTGGCTTTCTCCTGAGGCTGGGTGGTGTGCTGGGCTCAGCGTGGCATCTTGGCATCGGTCCTTGGAAGGTGCCACGGGCCGGCTCCTTCCCGGCATCCCGCCTGTCCTAACCTCTGACCTCTGGCCTCTCTCCCTTCCCCAGCAACTGACCAACCACATCAGGGAGTCGCTGCCAGCCCTGCGGAGCAAGCTGCAGAGCCAGCTGCTATCCCTGGAGAAGGAGGTGGAGGAGTACAAGAACTTCCGGCCCGATGACCCCACCCGCAAAACCAAAGCCTTGCTGCAGTACGTGCTTCCCCCCGCAAGCCCCCCAGCCTGGCTCACGGGGTCCTCCGCCCAGCCACAGGGTCCCAGGTCCAGGCTGGGTGCTGGTCCTCAGTTGTCCATCTGTTCACTTAGTGTAGCATTTGTGGAGAGCCTCCTATGTGCCGGGCCCTGTCCTGAGCCCTGGGGTTGCCGCAGTGAATGGGGCAGACAGCCATCCCTGCCCCGTGTGCTTAGGACGGGGATGGGGGAGGGATGGGACAGAAAATAAGTAAGTAAGAAAACACGTCGTGCATTAAATGGTGAAATATTAATGTGGGGAAGGGGCTAGGGTGCCGGGATGGGCCTGGGGGTGCCATTTAAAACAGAGTGGTCAAGAAGGCTGCGCTGAGACAGAGTCAGGCAAAGACCTGGAGAGGTCAGGGATGGGGGCCTGGCCAGTGCAAAGGCCCTGAGGCAGGACTGTGGTCTGCAGTGTTGGAGGGGGCTGTATGACAGAACAGAACGAGTGAGGGGCGGAGTGGAGGAGGGAAGGGGACGGGGCAGAGCATTCAGGTCTTTGTGGGCCACAGGGAGGAATTGGGCTTTTGCTCCAAGTAAGGTGGGATCCATGGAGGGTTCTGAGCAGAGGAGGGATGGCCCTGATTCAGGTATCATAGGCGCCCTCTGGTGGCCGTGGGGAGGACAGACATGGGGGACTGGGGTGAGAGTTTGGCCCTGGGTCAGCTCTCTCTGCTCTGTCCTTGGAATTCTCACTTGGACCCTGAGTCGGTGCTCACTGTCCCAGCTCAGAGCTGTGGGGGACTCTTCACAGCCATCCTGCTGTGAGGCAGGGGGTAGGTGTGCCCCACGATCCCAGGCTCTCTCTCTCTCAAGGCTTCTCTTGCCTCTGTATTCCCGGTTTCTGGACTACCAGGAACCCTGGGCGCTTGGCTAGAGTGCGATCCAGAAACTCCCTGGGAGCTCATAAGGCAGATGGTGCCACCCATGTGGCTCCTCCCCTGGACACACCAGAGGGACACCACCCGCAATGGCCGTCATAGCCCTGCTGTCCGTGTCCATCCCCCCCCGCCCCCTGCCACTCAGCACTGCATGGTGGAGGGTTCAGGGGTGAGAATGCTTTTATGCTCAAACTTAACACTGTTTACTTCTTGTGGGCAAAGAGTTTCTTGGGCTCTGAGATCACCCTATGCCTGCCCTCCCACCGGGTGTGCAGGGAGAACCCCATTCACTGGCAGCCGCGCCTGGCTGCCCCGGCGTCTTGCAGGCATCGCCGTGTTTGCTCACGAGAGCTGGTCATCTCTTCGCTAGCAAACTGTGCTTCATGCTGCTGGCCCAGTGGGGGCTGGTCCCTCAATTGCAGCAGCTCCCCTTCAGGGCAGACTGCACGCAGAACTTGAGGACATCAAGAATTTGGAGGGGGGCAGAGATACAGAAATGATTAAGGCAGACAGTGCAAGAAGCTGGGGAAACAACTAGAAATGCTAAGAAAAACCGAACACTAATAAATACTTCAGTTTTCCGCTGCTCACATGGTCACAGTACTAATCAGCAACATTTGGAGACCTTTTTAAGGGCTGGGCTGGGTTCCAAGGGCCCATGTGCGGTATTAACATATTGCATCAGTTATGTGAGCACTTTTTAAAAAGAAAAACATTTTAACTTCCCTGAATTCAGAAGTTTGAGGTGAATCACCATTAACTAGCCAGTTTTTCTGGTATTTTTTCTTTTTTTGTGGGGGTACAGACTAATAGTGCTCTTTAGGATTGGTGATTTCTTGGAGTTAATAAAATCTAGAAGTTCTTTGAATCCTCACAATGACCCCATGTGGGGACACTGTTAAGATCAACTCACTATGCAGAGGTTCAGAGAGAGGCTCAGAGGGGCAAAGACACCTGAATTGTGTGGAGGGGCTACCTTTTCACTCACAGTTCTGCCTGGTCAGGGCAGAGGTTGCTAAGCTGTGACCTCACCCCCCACTCTTACCATCTGCAAAATGGGAGTAAAAACTGCTACCCACCAATCACCGTACTGGGCCTGTAAAGCGGGCCTGGCGTGTCGTGATTGCGTGCCATGGGCAGTCCTGTAATTTATTTGTTTTGGTCTACGCGTACATCGTGCTGCTAAAAAAATGAAAAGGAGCATATAAGCCACGGCTTGACTCAGCGTGATTCTGGAGCTGTGTCACAACCTCCCCTCTGACGTTCGGGTTCTCTTTTTCCTGGTAGGATGGTCCAGCAGTTTGGGGTGGACTTTGAAAAGAGGATCGAAGGCTCCGGAGACCAAGTGGACACGCTGGAGCTCTCCGGGGGTGCCCGAATCAATCGCATCTTCCATGAGCGGTTTCCCTTTGAGCTGGTGAAGGTAGCGCTGCCGGGCTGGGCCCTCCTGACTCTGGTCAGGGCCTCCTCCCAGGCCAGGGGGTCTTGAGCTCCTGCCTCCAGGCTTCTGCCTACTGTGGGCGGAGGTGGTGGAGATGTCACCTTCAGGCTTCCTTCCCTGAGCAGGCAGCTTCGAGGTGTGCAGCAGACCCATAGGAAAGTTCCATTTTTGCCCTCTGACGAAAACCAATACACATTCTTTGCAAAATACATAGAAATCATAGGTCGGTTCTCATGGGAAAATGTCCTCCTCGTGGTGAAGGGGAGAAAAGGCAGGTTAAGGAGCCAACACGTGCAGCATAGCATACAGATAATATTTACAACACCCTTCCACATGAAGGCTGTGTCTCGATGTGTGTCTTTGCATAGACAGATCTGCAAGAATACTCATAAAAATGTCAGTTGTGGGATTTGAGATTTTTTTTGTTTATTTGCTTGAAGTTTTATACTTTTCATACATCATTTTTATGAAAACCAGTAAAATTATTTTCAATAGAAGATCAAAAGCTAAAGGGATGAAAACACCCATAATCCTAACATCTGCAGCAACTCCCGTTAGCATCTCGGTGTTTGCCCTTTCAGGATTATTTCTGTGCAAACGGGTAAGTCCCCAGCATACACACAACACAGCACATCTGCTCATCCGTACTTGAAAAACAATTTATGTGTCTCTGTACCGTGCTTTTTTCATATGGTGGCCATCTTTCCAAACCAATCATTTACATTTCATGCATTGCTAACGGCAAGATAATATCTTATGGATGTCCCATCATACATTGAACCAGTCTCCCATTATTAGACATTTAAGTTGTTTTCACATTTTTTAGCAGTTACGAATAGTTCTATGAACATAACTAATTCTTATGAATTCCTCGAGGTAGGTTTCTAGACCGTTTAAAACTGCCTGAGAGTATAGTTATGTGTTTGGAGGCCCTTGATTGGTACTGCCAAATAGTCCATAAAAAAGTTTATGTGAATTCATGTTCCCTCTGAGAGAGAGTGAGAGTGTTCATTTCAAACCATCCTCGCTGAAATTGGGTTTTAATGTTTTTAAAAATTTTGACCAGTGGAATAGTCTGCCGTGTGAAAACAGCCACACACAGGACATACGTTCCCCAAATACACACCCATTGTGGGGGTGCCGCAGGTACCTCTTTGCATGTGAGTGATTTGTCTGCTCTCAGATGGAGTTTGACGAGAAGGATTTACGGCGCGAGATCAGCTACGCCATTAAGAACATCCACGGAGTCAGGCAAGTTCCAAGGGGAGAGCTGCCATGTTCCCTTCAGCTCCGCGGCGCCACTCTCCAGCCAGTTGGTCCCCCATCCCTCCAGGTGCCCTGAGTGTGAGGCCTGGAGAGGGCTCCTGGGTGGTTTTCGGTAGCTTTAAGTCTCTCCCTGTGGGCCTCCAAGGGCACTCGAGGGCGGGTGTGCCGTCTTGTGTGGATCTGTTGTAGGCCATGGGGCTGCTTGCTGCCCTTGGGTTAAATGTAGGTTAAACTGCCCAGTCAGTTGGCATGAGCCCAGCTTAGAAAGCTCACTGTAGCTTTGCCCCGGGGGGTTGCGGGGAGCCAGAGCTGAGTCACGATTACAGGAACCCAGCATGCGTCCCCATCACAGGTCCCCCGTGAGACTCCTAGGTCCCCTCTGTTATCCGACAAAAGTAGTCACTCTGGTTGTCCAGTCTTCCATCAACCCTGGGGTCCTTGGGTCATCCTGTGGGTTTCCAGGCAGTGGATGCAGGCATCCGACCCCCAGACCTGACTCAGTCTCGGGGCCCTGGCCCGTGCCTATGAAATTGCTGACCGTGCTTTGTTTCTCTCTGACTTATCTCCCCTACCCCCGGGTACGGATGGTTTTAGGACCGGGCTCTTCACCCCGGACTTGGCATTCGAGGCCATTGTGAAAAAGCAGGTCGTCAAGCTGAAAGAGCCCTGTCTGAAATGTGTCGACCTGGTTATCCAGGAGCTAATCAATACAGTTAGGCAGTGTACCAGTAAGGTATTGGGCCCTTGGCAGGGTGACTCCTGGCCTTGGAAGCGGGGGTATGGGGGTTTGGTATCAGGCTCCCAGTGCTGCTCCAGCCTTTGCCCTTCCCCCCCCCCCAGATTGCCTCAGTTTCCAAGAATGTGGCCTTCTCCCTGGGGCTCGGGCGGCGGCGTTGGCCTGGGCGCGATGTCCGGGAGGGAGGGGGGGTGCGCCAAGCCTCCAGAACTGGCCTGACTGGTGGGCAGGGCTCCCTGGGACCCTGATACCAAGCCTAGCATGTGTCTGATGGACGTGGGGGTTTCGTTGGGCTGTCGCTTTGCTGCCTTCTGGGAAGCAGAGAGGGACCCCGCGTCAGCTGTTGGAGGCCAAGCTCCCTGAATCCCCCCCCAAGCCGTCACCCCTTCTTAACGAATGCCTGGCACCCTCAGGCTTTCTGGAGCCAGCCACTTCTCTGTCCCCAAGGCACTAAGAGAGGTCCGAATGCTGACAGCAGACTGAGTGGGTGTCCGGCCCAGCAAAGCTGGCTCCGCTCCTTGCTGCCTCCACCAGGAGCCCTGGCTCCCTCCGGGTGTGGAGCTGTCCCCCCAGGCAGCACGTCCTCCCAGCTACTAGGCCCCAGGCATCCGTGTGCTGGTGTTCACGGGCCACCATCTCTGGCCGGCGGGACGCACTGGGCTCCCCCGCAGTCCTGGTTCCCAGGGCAGCACGCTTTGGCCGGACAGCTGAAGTCTTTCCCAGCGGGCGGTTTATGCTTGCACGTCCGCAGAGGCCCCAGAGCCCTGGGTCAGTCTCCTAAGGCAGGGAAACTCTGCTTGAGCCTTCTGTCTCAGTCTGGAACAGCCCACATTTGCTTCTTAAGCTTCTTCGATTAGAAAAGGGAGAGAGAGAAAAACCTAGATGGGGTGGAGATTATTGTCCTAGAGTCCACTGTCACAGGTGTGAAAATGCGAGGGCTTCACGTTCCCTTCGCCGTCTGAATGGTGATACTGACCCCCTAGCCCCGCCCCGGCCCCAGCCCCAGCCTCCCCTCCGACCCAGGACTCCTCCTTGATCTGAAGCAGCTTCCGGGGCAAATGCGGGCACAGGCTCCTACTTGCATGTCACTAACCAGCTGACTCTCCTTTCTTCTCTTTCTGTCTCCCATCCCACGTGTGTGGCCTGCACTGTCCCTGGGTGTTTTTCTACCTCATCCCGCCCTCCGCATGACCCAGGACGGGGCTCTTCACCCCCGACATGGCCTTTGAAGCCATTGTGAAAAAACAGATTGTAAAGCTTAAAGAGCCGAGTTTGAAGTGTGTTGATCTCGTGGTCTCAGAGCTGGCCACGGTCATTAAAAAGTGTGCCGAGAAGGTAACCGAAGGTTTTGTTGTCACCTGCGCATTTGTCCCGCATCTCCTCTCCCCCCGTGTTAGTCTCCACCTGCGCATCTGGAAAGTCTGCCTCAGCAGGCACCCCCTTCCGTGGGCCACCTTTTGCTTGGCAACACCTCAACTTTGCCTGGCAGACGAGAGGGGGGAGTCGCAGTGCCCGGGTGTTCCACGTTTCCAGTTCGGGCTCTGATGGGGACGGGCGGCCTGGGGTGTTGCCAGGGACAGTCACCAAGCAGGCAGTGGGGACGAGCGGCGCGCCTGTTCCCGGAAGCCCTAATTAGAGGAGGAGGGTCTCCACCCGTCACCCAGCGTGAACTGATCGGCGCGCAGACCTGCAAGTTTGTGTGTTACGGGGCACTTCAGAGGCTTTCCACTAGTGACTTTGACCGTCCGCTCAGTTTTCCCCAACACGCGGACTTAACCCAAACCTTGGAGGGTGGGCTTCTCTGTGTTTGGTTCAGTTAGGATCGGGGAAGAGCTTTCTGTAAGGGGGTCCCTCTGAGGTAGATGGCCCAGATGCCACTCCCGTCATCCTAGAACAGGCGCTACTCACTCACGAGCTGGGCGAGAGTTCCCGCCCCACTGGCCCGCTGGCCCTGATAAGGCTTGGTGTCCTTGCTCTCACCCCGTGCTGGGCGGAGGGGGTGGCCATCACTCTCGGGCAGTAGACACACACCACCCACTTTCTCTTGCCACTTTCCACCTTCAGATCCACTCTCAAAAAGCATCTCTGCTCGTGCGTGGGCGCCCTGTCCCTCTGTCTGGCACACCGTCGCCCCACCGTCCCCTTCTTGTCTCCCAGCTAGGGCAGCTATGAGACAGGAGTGCGGTGGGGACTCGGTAGGCCCACCCCTGGTCACTCCCCTTCCCCCGTGTTCTCTCTGTGGTTCATGTTGTTTCCTGTGCCACGAGGACTCAACCAATGCCACCCCCACCCCCCACCCCCCAGCTCAGCTCCTACCCCCGCTTGCGAGAAGAGACGGAGCGAATCGTCACTACCTACATCCGGGAACGGGAGGGGAGAACCAAGGACCAGGTAATTGGCTTTTTGTTTGACTTTTCAGGTATAATTTATGTGTGTAACTTTTTTTTATGTGCTTAAATCTTGAGCATACATTGCCTTGAATAATGACAGATGCGTAAAGCAAGGTGACCCCCACCTCAGTCAGACCCCCACCTCCGTGACCCTCAAAATTCCTGTCCTTTGCCCCACCCCCAACCCCAACCCCCAGACCCTGGCAACAACTGGTCTGCTCCCTTGTCCAGAATGTCACTCAAATGGACGCGTGTAGTATGTAGCATCTTGGTTCTGCCCTCCCTCACTCAGCGCAGAGCGTTCAGGATTCATCCCTGTTGTACGGGGTGTTTGCGAAGGTTGTTGCTGTTGATCGCTCAGTGGTGTCCCGTGGTGTGTGTGGACCACAGCTTACTTATCCGTTCGCCCAGCAGAGGATGTGTGGGTGCTTTTTAGGTTTTAACAGTTCCCTTGTGGAGACCGTCCAGGCACACACAAGGACAGAGAGTGGGGCCGGTCCCCACACCGCTGCGGCACGGGTCTCACCTGTCACGTGCCCAGTGAGCCTACGGCTGTCCTTTCGTCCCCGTGGGGCCCTCGTCTGGTCTCAGCCCCTCCCCCCAGTCATCCACCGTGACCTCTTCGCCGGTGTTTGTTCAAACCAGAACAGGCCCCCGTGTTGGGTTCGGGTGTGATGCCCCCCCGTGTCACCATCAGTGGAGCAGGACATGGCTCATTTGTCCTTCAGAGGGTCCCCCAGTCAGCCTGCGCCCCAGCCCATGTGGCTTCTGTAGCCCGGAAGTTGTATCAAAAGCTTGAAAGATTCCAGGGGCGTCTGGGTGGCTCAGTCGTTAAGCGGCTGCCTTCGGCTCAGGTCATGATCCCGGGGTCCTGGGATCGAGCCCCGCATCGGGCTTCTTGCTCAGTGGGAAGCCTGCTTCTCCCTCTCCCACTCCCCCTGCTTGTGTTCCCTCTCTCGCTGTGCCTCTCTCTGTCAAATAAATAAATAAAATCTTTAAAAAAAAAGCTTGAAAGATTCCAGTTCGTTTTGTTGTTGTCAGGGATGTGGCTGTCCCTTCGCCACGCCAGAGTGCCTGGTTGTCCCACGGCCAGCACCTCTGGGCGCCGGCCCAGGGCTCTGGCCCATGGCGCTCAGGCTTATAAAACCAGCAACAGTGGCTCCCATGCACAGAGCCCCCCAGCATTTTCCAGCAACCCCACAAGGTCCAAGTGACCTTGTGCCTGGCATGTTTCACGCTTGAGTGCTCAGAGGCACAGTGAAATGACAGGAAGGGGCAGGGTGTTGTGTAAAGGCCTGTCCTTTAGCTGAGATGACATCCTGACTGGCTCCTAGTTGCCTGGGTTTGTGTGTTCCATTCTCATGCCCTCACCTGGCCAAATTGCCTTCGCTGGGTTTTTGTTTGTTTCTTTTTTTGTTTTTGTTTTTGTTTTTTTAAAGATTTTATTTATTTATTCATGAGAGACAGAGACAGAGGCAGAGGGAGAAGCAGGATCCCCGCGGAGCAGGGAGCCCGATGCGGGACTCAATCCCAGGACCCTGGGATCATGACCTGAGCCGAAGGCAGACGCTTAACCAACTGAGCCACCCAGGCATCCCTTTTTGTTTGTTTTTTTAAGATTTTATTTATCTGACAGAGAGAGCGCACAAGCAGGAGGAATGGCAGGCAGGGGAGAAGCAGGCTCCCTGCTGAGCAGGGAGCCCGATGCGGGGCTCGATCCCAGGACCCTGGGATCATGACCTGAGCCGAAGGCAGACACTTAACTGACTGAGCCACCCAGGCGCCCCTGCCTTTGCTGTTTTAATGTAGCACTTACAACACACCGGGCGCTACTCTAAACATGCTGTGAATTATTTAACCCTATGCAGTCGGGCCTCTCGTTGCCCTTTCCCACTGTTCAGTAACAAGTGGCCAAGGGTCCCACCACCAGGCAGGGGCCAAGCGAGACTGCAGCCCAGGTGGTGAGCCCCAGAGGCTGTGCCTGAAGCCACCACCCGGCTGCCTCACTTTACTCTGTTGGCCCAGGCTTTCTTTCTTGTGAGGCCCTGAAGGTTCAAAGTACCCATGCCCCCTTCCCTCTGCAGATGTACCCCAAGGTATGTGTGTGCCTGGGAAGCAGTATGGTTCCAGCCCCCCCTGCTGGTGGGTGTGGGAAGGGCTCCCGCCATTGCCATCCCCGCCAAGCTCAGCTCGGTGCTCATAGTTAACCCCGCTTTCTTCCAGATTCTTCTTCTGATTGACATCGAGCAGTCCTACATCAACACGAACCATGAGGACTTTATTGGATTTGCCAAGTATGTACTTTTCAGGACAGTGGCTGGTGGGTGGCCCCAGTGCCTGCCCTCAGAGCCAGGGCCCGAGGGAGGTGGTCGAGTTGGCTTCCCTCAGCCGACTAGGGCAAGAGGGTCTTTCTGTCAGGGTACTGGGGTGAAGCCTGGAGCCGCCTGGGGGTATCTGGAAGCTTTCCTGGGCTAATAGCAGCCCCCATCCTCATTGTCCTCAACACGCCTCCTGTGGGCCCGACCTCTGGTCAGCCGCCTTGGGAAGGGTGAGGCTGGCAGCATGCTTTCCTTCCTGCGTGACTTCTCAGAGCCTTCCATAAACTGTGCAGCTTTCCCCGGACTCCCCCATCTGCACTTGGCCCTTTCACGGAGCGTCTCACGAGCTCTGGGCTCCGACTCTGGGGGCTGCTCTCTGGGAGGTGCTGTCCAGGCCCTCTGTGGCTTCCGTCTATATACCATAGATTCAAAACTGGAACTTTCCATGGCACCTGGATAAGGGGCCAGCGCAGGGATCTCTGATTTTGGCATGATGTAGATGTAAATGCTGGTGGCCTCAAGCATCGCTCACTGACTCCCTCAGCCCCTGGGCCCGCCCTCAGCCACCTTGGGCGTCATGTAGATTGTTCTGGTGGCTCCTGAAGGTCTTCTTGCCTGAGCCCAACAGAATCACAGAATCAGCAGTAGCCAGCTTCCTTGCATTTGCTTAGCATTTCTGGTGTGTGTTCTCTGTGCCAGGCTCTGTGACACAGCAGTGAGCAAGCACAGACCCAGGTCCCCACCCTCAAAGGAAGGTCCCATGCCAGAGACAGACATGCACCAAACCAGTTAAGACACAGTGCCATCACTGCTGGGGTCAGGGCTGTGTGAGGCTTGTGTTGAGTCCGGAGGGCCACCTTCTGGCCTGGCCTCGGGGTTGCAGGGAGGCTTTCTTGTGGAGAAGTGCCTGTTAGAGCCCAGTGTTGGGCTAGCAGGCTGGACAAGAGGATCTTTCGCTCAGGGGTCTCTGTGCTGGGCTAAGCACTTACTGAGTGGAACATGTACAATTGCACTCAACACAGTTGGTCAGCTGATCTTTGCTGGGCAGTTGGTAGGTGAGTGGAAGGAATGAATGAATGAACGAATGAATGAGGGCATGATCAGAAGCTGCTCCCCATGCCCAGATGAGCCAAGGGCCCTGGTTGGGCCGTCCCTGCTTTGGGAGGGCTGGGGGACCCTGACCACGGGCCGCACCGCAGGTGCACCCCCTGCACCTCTCCCCCCAGCAGCCAGGTGTGTGGGGGCTGAAAACGCTGGTCCCCCTCTTTGGTTTGCTGCTGTTTTCCTCACCTTGATGTCTCTGCTTCTCACACTTCATCCACAGTTCCTTCTCACAATCTCTCCTGTTTTTCCTTTGACCACTCCACTCTTTCCTCTGGATTCCTGGGCCTTCCCACTTCCCCCAGCTGTTATTATACTGAGCAGCTGGTGACCGGGTGGGTATTGCCTGCTGTGTGCCTTTTTCCTGGTGTGTGAACGGGGTCGCCCTGGCTGGGCGCGGGGGCCCAGGGTGCCAGGCTCCGCCCAGCCCAGGCACAAGCCAGGGTCCCAGCCTTGGGGGGGGGATGTCCCCGCGGGCCCACTGGATAGCCTTGGAGCGCTGTCTCGGAGCCAGGCCCGGTGCAGGGCCTTTGGGGCAGGACGGTGAACAAGCCACACTTAGCCTTGCCCTTTCGGAGCCCACAGGCTGGACACGTGTTATTGAGCACTTTGTCACAAGGCAGACAAGAGTTGGAAAGGAGAGTAGGTGAGGGGCTGTAGGAAAGTGGAGCAAGGGATGTGGCCTGGAGAGACCGCCAGGTGACAGTCAGGGGACCCAAACAGTGTTGGAGACAAGGAAGGAAGGCCAAGAAGCAGGGAGGCATGGGGAGACCAAAGCAAGGTGGAGGTGAGAGACCAGGCCCTGTTGCCAGGAGGGCCCTGCAGGCCGGGGGGAGGACTTTGGACTCCTTCCCCCCACCATTCCCCACTCCCTCCCACCCCCCCATCCCCAATAGCAAGACATTCCTGATTGGGTAGACGCAAGGGAAAGGGGCAGCTACATCAGCTGCCAGGGGAAGGTGGGAGCCAGGAAGCCCCTCGGAAGCAGCACATCCGGGACCTCACTGGCATCCAGCCATCACTGTGTGTGGCTTGATCAGTCCTGTCTCCTTCAGACACTGTTGACCGAACTCCATCCTGTGCTTAGATGTTCTGGGCTGCTTTCTCACTGCCCTCTAAATGCAAAAACCAGGGCCCAGAGAAAAAGCTCTATAATGAATCCACTGAATGTTAGGAAAATTGTTGGATAAATTCTTCCCCCGTACTAAATGTTTCAACCTTTACTGATCTAGGAAGAGAAGCCTATTTCCTTAACTCTCTCTCCCCCTCTCTCCTTCTCTCTCTCTCTCTCTCTTTCTCCTTTATCCCAACAGCCAGCTTGAACTTTCAGGTACAGCCCCAGAGGCAGCCAGTAAAGGAATGAAACAAGGTGGTTTGCCTTGTCATATTCTGAAAGTTCCTAAAGCAATATGTATTCCTAAAGGAACATCTTATTCCTAAAGGAATACGACAAGAAAAGAAAATAGGATGTCTAAGTTATAGGAGATACCCGTTATTTGCAGGTGGCGTTGTGATTGTCCCAGTGGAAAATAGGATGAACAAGGGAGCTGAGTAGGTTCCCACATACAAGATATGTGACCTTCATCTGTGTGGCACAAACTAGCTAGGAAACAGGATAGCTGAAGAGGAAAAGAGATCAGGGACTATAGACAAATAAGGGACCTTAGAGAAACACACCCTGTGGACCTTATCTCTCCTCTGCATTGGGCCAGGAGCCATCCAAGATGTTTTCATGGTGGGCAGCTGTCCCATGGTCTGATCTCCCGGCTCTGTGGTCAAAGCCTTTGAAGACTTGGTGCCGGGGTCAGTGATGGGAAGAGAGGGTGGGAAGAAGCCTCAAGTTTGACCCCCAAACAGCCTGGTGCTCAGGTTACTCTGAAGCCACTACGGTCCCCTCCCAGCCACCTGGGAGTCCAGCTTCTCGGGCCCCCGCCTTGGAGGCTCTGGGGCCGTTGACCCCTGGAAATAGCTGGTGCTCTTGGGAGTGGCTGAGGTCAAGGCCTAGAAGCCTTAGTTTAACTAAATACATTTTCTTGTTGCATGAGCCCGACTCTTTCCCTTGGGCAGCCCCTTGTGCGTAAGGGGCTTCTCTCTGCCTCTGCCCTTAGCTGACCCCTTGGCCTCCCCAAGGGACAGAGTACCTCCCGCGTGTCGCCACACGAGTCCTCTCTCTGCTTTGTTTTCAGCGCCCAGCAGAGGAGCACACAGCTGAACAAGAAGAGAGCCATCCCCAACCAGGTAGCCCGCCCCCCTCAGCCCATAGCTCTACCCTTGGGGCCGATGGGCACTTAGGGACCACTGAGCCCAGTGATGGTGCCTGGCTCGTGGCATGTCCTACCAGACCCTTTACCCCCACTCCCCAGCCTCTTGAGTCTGTTCAGGTTTTGATGTTTCAGGAAACCCATCTTTGAGCTGAAGCTCTGGCACAGGCTAGGGGGCAAATTTGTACACCCACAAGGCCCTGTCTGACATCCAAGGCCACACTTAGAACTTGACCCTTGAGAGGGGGCAGCCCAGTCACCCATGGGTGTCTGCAGACAAATTGGGTTCCTGGTCCTAGCCCCAGAGACTCAGAATCTGTGGGAGGGTCTGGGTGGGAGGCTGCATTGTGATAAGCAGTTTGGGGAGCCTGCGGGTGCTTTGAGCCCCATACCCGGAGAAGCCCAGAGCCACGGGAAGGGTTTTCTACCTCGATGTCATGCCCCAGCCAGAGGCCTTGGGCATGAACAATATGAACAGCTTCATATATGCCCGTATCAGGTGCCTCTTTTTTTCTTTAAGAAAACACATCATCTTTGCAAAAATTTCTGTCAGTGCCCACCCCGCTTCTCCACATTAGATGGGGTGGGGGTGGGGGCAGGGGTGGGGGCTCTGCTATCCTGCACGATTGTAGAGCCCTCTGGAAAAGAAGGATGTAACCACTGCATGATTTTTTTGTGCTTGCCGTAGGTAATACATATGTTGTTGCTTTTTTGTTTCGGGAGATGATAATGAATTAAATATTAACACCATGAATATAATTAATAGCATGTAATTTTTTTTCTTTTGCTGTTTTTTTCCCCTGCTCTTCTCTCCTCCCATTTTTTGTGCTTTTCCTGCTTTTTCTCTGTCCCCTCATGTCCCTTACGTTTCTTTTCCTCTGCCTGCTCTTCTTTGATTTACCCACAATCCTAACTTTGCATTTTCAAAGGGGGAGATCTTGGTAAGTACCCACTTAGCGTGGTAGCAAACATTAGAGAACCTAAGAGTGGTGGAGACCCCGCCACCCTGTAATGTCCCTAGAATAACGAAACAACTAAAAATCAAGCTAACCTAAAAACCGCCTGCCATGGCCAACGCCCGCCGGACTTCGTGTTTCCCTGGGCATAAGCCAACTCACACAGACACTAACCTGACCACCATCCTTGTAGGAGGCCCACCCTCCAGCCCATTCCTGACACATTTAGCTAGTTTCCTATAGGTCAGGGATGGCAAATATTCAGCTAACACCTCCCAAGCTTCCCTCCCCTCACCTCCCTGGCCAGGGAAGATTTTGCTTAAGTCCTACTGGAACTCGTTCTTGCCGCTGCCACCACTCCAGTGCAGACATCACCATGCCGAAATTTCCTCCTCCTGCACTCACGGCAGACATTACTAATGGATCCAGCACTCTTTCCTTTGTGCCTCTCCCTGGCTCTGCCGGAGGTAGGCACAGCTAATCAATCCTGGCATTCTTTCCTGAGCATGCCACCACTCCCCATTCTGTGGCAGATGTGACTAACTGGTCAAAGAATGCTTTTTCCACGTTGTAGCTTTGCACGTGACACCCCTCCAACACCCATGAGAGACATGACTGATTGATCAGGGAACTCTCTCCTGGATGCTGCCACTATCCTTCTGTCCCCATGGCAGATACGATGATTGATCAGGTCTGTTCCACTTGCTCCCTCCTCTTGTATCTGGCCTGCGGCAGACATCACTAATCGATCCTAGCACCCTTTCCGGCTGCGTCCGGAATTCTCACTAAGGTGGCAGCTGCCACGCATTGATCAGTGGGGCTGCCCGCGATGAATGGTATTTGCCATCCCTGTTATAGGGAACACCTCCTCTCCGAGTGTGGCCCAGCCCAGTGGGGAGCAGGTGCTGCTCCCATCTTGAGAGGTGAGCTGTTTTCAAGGTGCTCACCTCCAGGCAGCGGGCTTCAGCCCCAGCTCTCCACCTCAGAGAGCAAGGCCTAGGCCTCCTTTCTCTGGGATGTTCTCCCACCTCCGGCCCCTGAGGCACTGGGCGGCCCAGCTGCTGCCCTCTGGCAGGGATCTTCTGGTGAGCCCTGGGGGTCTTTGCAGTAGCTGAGCCGATCCTGTGCCAGGGCTGCACTGCATCCGGGGTGTGGAAGGTGCACAGAGAGCCAATGCTGGGCATGGTCGGGTGGGGGTAGTGGCAGGAAGAATGGCTGGTCCTTAGGCCTGTGGCTCCCACTTTTCCCCATGTCGCCCCCAGTGCTCTTTGAACCGTTTCCTCCCTCCACATGTGGCCCAGGGGCCTGCTTCTCGCACCCCAAGAAGTTTAGTCATTCTTTTCCTGCCAGATTCCAAGTCCCCAACCACAAAGCCCAGCCCTGCCACATCCGTCAAGGCTGTGGGCCCCCCGGGTCTCCCAGCCACGGTTTCCATTCCTGCCCCGGGCGACTCAGGCTGAGACCCTCACCCAGGAGGAGGCTGACCCACCCTGCCGGCGGGCCCCAGCTTGCTGCTTCCTGCCAGCCGCCCGCCCGTTCTGCTCCCGGCGGCCCTTCCTCCCGTCCCGGGCGTGCCTGCATGCCTGTCGCTGTGCACCCTGGAGCGTGGGAGCCTGCCTGCCTCTTCTGTCCCCTGCCCCCCTCCTTCTAAGCCAGGCCCCTGGGGCACAAGTCTGGCTTTTGGATGAGGAGGCGCAACTCCCTCTCCTCTAGACTCCACGCGCGCGTGTGTCTGCAGCCCACGGCTTACAACTCCCCAGGGTGGGATTTCGTCTCTGACCCCACTTGGCTCCCACGCAGACAGCTCTCCGGGCAGCTCGAGGGGAAGGGGACCTTGGAGGCTTCTCCAAGTCTACCCAGCAGCCTCCTGCCTCGAGGCTCAGCTGTGCCATTCCCGGCCCGGCCCGGCAGTGCCTCCACCCCGAGGCCACACTGCCCATAGCGTGGCCAGGGCCCTGTCGGCCAGCTCTGCCCGCTGCTCACTGAGGGTGGCGGCAGGTGAGCCAGGCCCCTGAGGAGCCAGTGGGGCACGTCTGCCCCCTTGGGAGCTAGGCTGGGCCCCAGAGTAGAGAGGCCTCACCCTGTGAAGATTTCTCTTCTGGGGAGCGTTCACCACCTGTGTTCACCTCCTGCTCCCCTTCCCCTGGTTGTCAGTGACTGAAGTTTAGAAGTATCTAATCTGCCTGGCCTGGGCTAAGGCTAAGCAGGCCCTGCCCCGCCCCCTGGGGTGGGGAAGGAAGGAGCCGGTGTGAACACACAGACCCGCACTGCCCTGGGGCCAGGGACTCCTTCCCGGGTCATGTGCAGGATGGCCTCGGGCCTGGGTCTGAAGACCAGCCTTGCCCCCAGCGTGACCAGACATTCCCCTTTGCCTGGGCATGGGGGTGTTCCCAGGACTCCAGATGTTCAGTCCTAAACCAGGGTGCCCTGCAAGGATGAGCGTACTGGGGCCGGAAGCCTCTGCCCCCTAGCCCGCCAGGCAGCCCATGGTTGGGCAGGTGCTTCCTGGTGGCCACAGGTCTCCCCGGGGCTCTTGTCATCACTAGGAAGCCTGGAGAAGGGCTGCCAGGTGGGATCCCGTGCTGTCCCCAGCCTGGGCAAGGGCTTCCGGGTAGTGCAGGGGTCCCTGGGTGCACTCAGGCCACCTCCACCTTCATGGCCTCTGAGGCTCAGAGCCTGATTCCAGCCATAGGAGGCAGGGGGCCCTGTGAAGATTTGACAGGCTTGGGGGCAGGTCAGAGAGCAGGGGATGAAGACCCTCTTGAGACCCACCCATTAGGAAGACATGTAGCCCCCAGAGTCATCCCTGGAGCCCCATCTCCGGTGCTTTTGCCACGCCCCACCCTGGGGGGGACTCCATACCAGTCCTTCCCAGCTGTCCTTGGCCGCACGTCTGTAGCTTGGCCCGGTCTGTTGCTGCCTGGGCCCCAGATGGCCCTGCCTGTGTCTCCATGTGCTTCCCGCTGCCCTGGGGTCCCCAGTCCAGACTGATGGGTAGCTCCGGCCCACACATACCTCATGACCCAGGGAACATAGGACCATGGCCCCCCAGGCTGCCTACATATAGCTGTCAGGTGAGTCCTCTGCGTAGGCCTGGGTTCTGCCTCCTACTCAGATGACTGCTGCGGCCAGATGAGCCCCATCTGGGGATCTTCCAGCCAGAACCTTAATGTGTCAGAGAAAAGTAGGCCTGCCCCCCGGGTTTGAAGCCAGCGTGGGGCATGATCCCCCTGCAGGTTCCCCAGGCTCAGACCTTTGGCTCCAGCCCTCTGGGTGGAAGCATCCCTTCCTCCTAATTTCTGGAAAGAGGCTGTGGGGAAGGGAGCCCCAGGACAGAGACTGGCCACGATCCCTGTTCAGCGCAGGTCCCTTTGCCCACCGACTGTCCTGAGTGAGTTGGGCAGATGAGCCAACAGAATGGGCAGCAGAGTTGCCGCTGCGTGTTGAGCCTCTGCTGGTCAGCCACGAAAGGAGAGAAAGAACCCCTCCATTGTGTGGCAGGTTCCTCCAGCCTTCCCTCAACAGCCGCCTTCCAGAGGGTGCAAGGGGCGGGGTCTGAGGGCGGCATGGTACCTGCGTCTTGCAGGTGTGATTCCTCCAATGGTCACGTCCCATGTGACACACGTATGGGCCTGGGACCTTCCCTGGGCCCCTTCTAGCCGGGCATACCCGTTCTTGCCTGTGTGAACAGAACCTAACCCCGTGTGTGCAGGGGGTCTCCTGGGGGTCCGCTCCCTGTCAGCCCTGGGCCTGCGAGTGAGCGTGCGTGCCCTGTGTCTGTCTGCCTGGGCGTCCCATGTTGGTTGCCAGTGGGAAATGCTTAGGGGCAAGGTGGAGTTGGGTCGCCTGGCTTCGGGCTGGAGGTGTCCCTGCCATGGTCCCTCTTCCTTACTGGGGACAAGGGCCCTGGCCACTGCGCAGGGGTGGGCCGGGCGGGGCGGCAGGCGTTGTCCTCTGAGCGACACCCTCCCCCCCAGGTGATCCGCAGGGGCTGGCTGACCATCAACAACATCAGCCTGATGAAGGGCGGCTCCAAGGAGTACTGGTTTGTGCTGACCGCGGAGTCTCTATCCTGGTACAAGGATGAGGAGGTGAGTGGCTGGGGGGCAGGGCAGTGGGGCTGGGATGGGTGGGTGCTCACTCATTCACTCTGGTTCATTCAAGAAAGGCTCCCTGAGCACCGCCAGGATCCCAGAGCTCCGGCAGAGAATGGTAATGGCCAGGCTGGCCCCCTAGGGGTCCAGCCGGGTGGCAGCTCCACTCCTCCAGGCTGGAAGGGAGATGGGGGAGGGGAGCCCTCAGCGGGCTGGAAACTGACCCCAGCCCCCAAAGTCACAGTGAGGCATCCCTGGCTCTCAGAGCGGGCAGGGCCCGAGGTCAGGGACTCAGGCTCACAGCCAGGCTGCTGAGGTGCTGGGCTTCCAGCGTCTGCAGCCTGCACGGGCTCAGCCGGGCCCTTAGCCTCCTTAGGCCTCTGTTTCCCCATCTACGAAGTAGAGCGGAATGGGCCCCGGGACGGGCCTAGCTATGGTGTCTTTCGAGCGGTCCGCATGTGCTTGTCCTTATCCAAAGGACGTGCGGAGGCCTCTGGGAGCACTGACCCGGGCGAGTAGCCTGCAGGCTGCCTCATACCGCAGTCTCCATGACCCTGGGGACAAGGGCTGCGAGTCCAGTGGGCAGCCTCGGGCAGTGCCGCTGTCTGGGTCCCTTCGCCTCCACACGGGCCCATCCTCCCGTCCCGAGTGGCCCATCGCTTTGCTTCGTTCTCTTAACAACATGGCCGCGGCTTAGTGGCCTCGGGAACGATGCCGCCCCAGGGTGACTGCCTGTTGCTCTGTTGTGGGCTGGGCTGGCTTCTGAGGGTCACCAGCGAGGGGCACTGTGTTCCTCTCACTTTCCTGGGCCTACAGGCTCTCCCCGTTGGCCGGGGCGGTGTTAGGCGTCTGACAGAGGCCCGAAGCGAAGGCGGGTGGGGATGACGCTTTTGCATTTTCACCCTCCTTCCGCCCCTGTTGTCTGAAGCCCAGTCTGCTCTGGGTGCATCAGCTGCCGGGCACGCCGAGGACTGGTCTCCACCTTGGGCCCAGGCATCTCTGCCCAGGGTGGGAGTGCCAGCCTTGGCCACAGCCTCGGGCAGCTGTAGAGGGACTTCTGGGCCCAAACCCCGTCCCGGCAGTTCCCCGCCAGTCCAGTTTTCAGAGCTCCTTCCTTCAGCGTAGGAGGGGCTCCTTCGTTTTCCCGTCGTGTGCGTGTCGAGAGCAGGAGCCCCAGACCCTCCTGTGGGCCAGACCAGAGGCACGGAAGCGCCGGGCGGGACGAGGGGGGAGCGCCCGCCGGCAGTAACGAGAACCAGCAGGCCTGTGAAAGGGGCCCTGTGTGCGCCCCAGACACAAAGCAGGCTCAGATCGGGAGGGACCCTCAGAGTTACACACGTGGCCGAGACCCCCCGACGACCAGGCCACCTTCTCAGAGACCCCTCAGAGAGGCAAAACGTATTTCTTTATTTTGAAAAACCACCGAGAGGAAGCAGTTCCAGTGTGGGGTAGGAATAGGGGACCGATTCAGCCAAGAGCCCCCCGACCCCTCAGCGGGCGGCAGGCTCCCTCTGCCTCGCCCTGGCACCTCTCCTCCCACCCAGGCCCTTTTGTGACTCCCCAGTCTTTTGTCCAGGTCTCCACCCCAGTGGGAAGCAGGGCGGTGGGCACCGACACTCACCTCTGGGTCTGCCTCGCTGTGGAGGCGGCAGCAAGTTTGGGGGGTGCAGGTCCTGATGCGCCGCTTGCCCGAGCCCAGCCTAACCAATGTGCAGACTACTGTACACATTCAGAGCCCCCTGAACAGGTAGTCTGAACACTGGGTTGGCGGGGCCGGCTGTCCATCCTGCAGGCCCCCCGGGGGGGAGGGGGCAAGTCGGGCCACCGCGCCCCGGCCCCTCGGAGCAGGCGAGGAGGCCACTGCCTGCGCCGATCCACTTCGTCTCTTCTGACGTGGCACGGCTGGGGCCGGCTCGCATCTGGAGAAAGTTGTGGGTTTGCAGGAAATCCTAAGGAGGGGGTTGGGGAGCGGGTGGGCGTGGGCGGGAGGGAGGGCTTGGGTCCGCGGCCTGTGTGTGCAGGCGAAGGTCTCTTCGGGGGTCGGGTGGGGGCGGGGTGTGCGCACGGCTCTGCGGCTCTGTGTGCGTGTCAGCAGCCCAGGAAGGCAGTCGCTGCGCTCTGGGCGGAATCACACTATAAACAGTTCCAGATGTGGCGTCTCGCTCAGGGCCCACAAGGACTGTGACTCAGTTACTTGGCCTGGCTGGCCGACTGGAAGCTTCCTGCCTCCTGACACAGCAGGGTGGGGGCAGCAGAGGCCCTTCCACCATCTTCCGGGCGGGGAACCCCAGCCCGGGCCCCTTCTAAAGCCCCCAAGACTTTTCTCGCAGAGGTTGGTGGGGCCCTGGGCCTTGCCTGGAGCCTTTCTTTGCCACCCTCTGTCCTTGGACTCCCAGTATGCAGCCTGAACGAGGCTTTCCCGGCTCCATGGCCCCCGGGCCCCTCTTCTGCTCCTCACTGCAGCTCGGCCGGAAGGAGCACTCTGCCCTGCTTCCTTCTCTGCCAGAGCCCAGGGAATGGACTCTGGAGCCACAGGCATGAGAGACACACAAAAGAAAACCCTAGTAGTGCCTCATACGCTCACCTTAATCCTCACCTCGCACAGGGAGGGCAGGACCCCTGTCCACCTTTGACAGATGAGGAAACTGAGGCAGAGAGGGGCAGTGGCTTGCCCAAGAGCATATGGCCAGGGAGGGGCAGAGCCCATCTGAGCTCCTAAGGCTGCAGGGCCAAGCCCATGCACCCAAGCCTGCTGCTCACTCCTGCCTCTCTTCCTGTCGTCCTGAAACTTGGAGCCAGCCCCCACCTGCTAGGGATCCCCTGGTCCCCTTCCCCTCAATCTCTGTGGCTGTTCCGGAATTTGGAGGCAGCAGCACGTTGGGCTCTGTTCTGGGGCCTTCTGGTACACAGGGACAAAACAGGCGAAAAGTGAATTCCTGGGTGAAGCCCGGACATAAAGGGTGATGGGCAGAACCTGGCTTTGGGGCACATGGGCTTCTGAAGTCCCACTGTGGCCCACTCCCCCTGCCGTGTGGCAGCCACCTTCCCTCTCTGAGCGCAGCGCTTCCCTGGAAGACATGGGGGAAGGTCACTGGAGCGACTGTGGGTCACATGGGCCTGGGAGCCAGGGGATCCTGATGCACCCTGATGCTGTTTTCTGGTTTCCTGATGTAGAAAACTCATTAATGCGCCCCCCACACACGCTGTCCCCATGCACCTGCAGGGGCCCAGCCCCATGCTGGGAGTACAGTGGGTGCTTAGCCACTGTCGGTGAGTAAACGTTGGCTTCCGTGACCCACATCCTCCCTGAGCTGCTTCCCCGGCAGTCATCAGGACTGAGGCCGGGCACTCAGTGGGCGCTTCCTGAACAGGACTGCCCTTAGGAAGTGAGTAACACTTCTGTGGCCTTGGAGCTCAGGCATCACCTCGAGGGGCCTCACTTTTCAGCTCCAGGAACTTCTGAAGCTGATGAATTTTAAATCCCAGCCCCACCCCTGAATCGTCGCCTGCCCCACTTGGCCTCAGTCTCCCTCTCTATAAAATGGGATCACAGTGGTAACTCAGTTACAGGCTCATCATGAAGATGTAGTAGTTAATGGTTTCATTCACGCAACCTGGTGGAGAAGAGGTTGGATTCTGGGTAGAATGAGAGCTAGCCAATGTCGAGTATCCACAGTGTGTCGGCAGTGAACAAAAGAAACAGGAGTCCCTGACCTTGAGTAACTGACAGATCAGGCCGGGTGACAGACGGTAGCCTAAGTCCATGAGCAAGATGATGTGGTGTGTCCAGTTACATGAGGGAAAGTACCAAGAGGAGGAGGAGGATGGGGGGGTGGCGAGAGAGAGAGAGCAAGCAAGCAGGGTGGGGACAGGTCAGGCCTCTCCAGGAGAGTCCCCTCTGCCCAGAAACCTGAAGGACGCATGAGGAAGCCATGTGGGCATTGGGAGGAGCATTCCAGCAAAGGCCCTGGGGTGGCGTCCAGCCCAGGGCATCCTCAGATCCTGTTAAACAGTCCATGGTGACCCCTCCCCTTCCACCCTCAGGAGAAGGAGAAGAAGTACATGCTGCCTCTGGACAACCTTAAAATCCGCGATGTGGAGAAAGGCTTCATGTCCAACAAGCACGTCTTCGCCATCTTCAACACGGAGCAGAGGTGAGGGCCCACCGGGCCAAGGTCACTGGCCTCGTTTGGTCATTCAGCAGCATCCACTGAGCACTTTCTGCATAAAGTCCCTGCCCCGGGGTCTCATGTTCTAGAAAGGGAATCAAGTAAGAGGCAGAAAACTGCCATGGGTGCTTCCAGCATGTGGGCAGGGAGGAGGATCTCTGGGCAGACATGATGAAGTGAGGTGGGAGCCATAGAGGGTTCTGAGCAGAGGAGGGACTGGCCCTGGCTCGGGTGTTCACGGGCACCCCGCAGTGGCTGTGGGGGGGGGCACAATGGGGGTCAGGGCTGGAGCTGGGAGACCAGGGCTGATTGGGTGGCACTGGTCCAGGTGGGAGATAGTGGGGGCCAGGCCCAGGTAGGGCTGAGGACTTAGAGGGGGCGGCCTATTCTGAGAGTCAGAGCTGACCAAACTCCTGGTGGATATGGATGCAAGAGAGGAGGGCATTTCCTGGGGACTCTGAGCACCTGCAGGAACCGAGCTGCCCTCGCTGAGATGGGGAAGGCAAAGGCAGAGTAGGCTTGGGGACGGTCAGGGGCTGGGTTTGGGCCACACTGAGGGAGAGAGGCCTGTGAGACACCACGTGGGGAAGTCGGGAAGGCAGCTCTGTAGGTACAAGAGTCTGGTGTTCTGGAACGAGCTCCAGGCAGGGTGTGAACTGGGGTGTTGTTATTGCAAGGCAGTGTTCAAAGTCCTAGATGGGGTGAGACCCCTGGGTGAGTGTAGACAGAGGAGGGCCCAGGAGGCCCCTGGTGAATCCACCCCCACGGGCTTTGGGGGAAGACGTTAGCAAAAACAAAGATGCTTTCCTCAGCTTGGGAAGAGGCCCAGCTCTGGCAGGAGGTCCGAGAGCAGGAGGAAGGGCTGAGTGTGGACACATCCTCCCTGCTCCCCCAGGACCACCTTCCCTGCTGCCCATCGCTCCCACGCTCCCGTCGGTTCGAAGCAAGCCTCATGTCACGTTTTATGTAAGAATAGCTCAATCCAGCTTTGTTCTGGGCTGGCCGAAAGCTCTGGGGCCCACTTGGCCATCATCTGGCTCCAAAAACCTTTGTATCTCTTCGGCTCCTCCGTCTGCGCCCCCATCTCCCCTACCTAAGAAGCCTGAGGGCACGTGGGAGAACCTGGGCTTTGTCCTGGGACAGGCCTGCTGGGAGGCTCTTCCTTGCTGCATGCAGGAGAGCTGCCCTGCCTCCCCGGCCCCTGATCCCCTGTGCAAGGGGGTGAAGGTCGTACCTAGCATAGCATTTAGGAGTGAGCTCAGGAAAGCCAGAATAATAGTCATGGAAACAAGATAGAAGTTTGGGTTTTCTACGGCTTTACCCTCCAGGGCAGGTGGGGCAGCTCCACAGGCTTCCAGGCCCAGGTGCTCCTACTCCTGAGACCTCCTCCTCCTTTTTCAGGATGGCTGCCCAAGGTCCAGCCATCCTGATGTTCCAGGCAGTCCTAGGGAGGAGGAGAAGGAGCAACGAAGGCGTGCCCCTCACTCCCTAAGACTCCTTCCAGAAGTCTGAGGGCAGCCACTCACGGACTGCTCGCCGGCCGTAGCTCTGTCACGAGGCCATGACTAACCTCAAACTCCGATCTCACACAGAAGCTTTGGGACAGCTTGGCCGTCTTGGCCACACCTGCCCTGTGGGACAGGATGGCGTGTGTGTGGCACAGATCCTGGCCTACAGAACACCGGCCATAAATGCCAGCCATAAATAGTGTCCATCTGCTTTTCCTCCAGCCTGTGGCTTCGAGCCTTCCTTCTGCTCGCAGACCCACATTCGCCCAGCATCTCACATGCCTTCGCTGGGAGTCTCAGTCCCGTCCTTGGACAGCTCCACAGCCCTCCGCCCGCCCCAGCCCAGCGCCCAGGAGTCGGGGCACATTCTAGACCTACACTATCCAGTGCGGTAGCCACTGGCCTCATGTAGCGATTTAAATGTAAATTGGCTGAAATGAAATGCAACCCGAATTAACTTCCTTCGTCGCCCTAGCACTATTCATGGTGCTCACAAAGAATCCACCTGTGGCTTCTCGCTACCGCGGCTGACAACAGCAGTTGAGAACGATCCTGCCGTCACAGAATGTTCTTTTGGACAACTTTGCTGTCACCTCCCTGAAAACACCTTGCTGGGAGCTGCCCAACCAGGGGTGTTGAGGGACACCTGCCCACTTCTGAGAGTATCTTTGACAGCCTTTGGCCCCCACAGGAGAGCATGAAAGGGGAGCAGTTTCCAGGGAAAAGAGAGGCATCGACTAAAGCCCAAAAACAAAACCCCTCGATGCTGCTAGATGCCGATGAGCACTCGCTCTGCCCTTGGTACGGTTCTGGATGCTGTAGGCACTGACTTTGCTCCGTCAGCCCGATAGGATGCAGATGCTCCTGCCATCCCAGGGCTCGGGTTGTGCCTGGGTCAGGTGTGAGTCCCCGTCCGTCAGAGCCCAGAGCCCACGCTCCAGCTCCTGCACCCGGCAGGCCCACGGGCAGGGTCAGGAACGTGCCTCTTCTCTCGCTGCAGGAACGTCTACAAGGACCTTCGGCAGATTGAGCTGGCCTGTGACTCCCAGGAGGACGTGGACAGCTGGAAGGCCTCGTTCCTCCGAGCCGGGGTCTACCCCGAGAAGGACCAGGTGAGGAACTGTGCTGCCCGGCTGACACACCTTGGGCTGAGCTGACCCCTCCTGGGAGAGGAAGGGGTCCAGTGTCTCGCTGGATAGGTCATTTCCAGGCACGTAGCCCGTACTCTCTTAAGCAAACAAAGGAGAAAGGGGGAGAGGGTTCTGCCATCAGGGCCCAGAAGATTCTCCAACTAAAGCCAAGGCCGGGGAGATACATGGCCTGGGATCCCATCTGTTTTGTTCGCTTTCCTCCTCCTGTCCTTGAGGTGGAGTGAACATGGCTGCCCTCGGCCCCAAAATTAACATGTTCCAGTCCCCGGTGAGAAGGTCTAATCACCGTAGGCCATGGTCACCCTAGGTCCGGGCAGCGCAGGCCATGGGCAGGCAGGGCCCCACAGTGCTGACCTGACCATCGGGGACATCCCCAGAAAGCTGGTGGTGGGCAGGACAGGGCAAGCACTTCCCAGAGAATGGGGGCTCCCCACTCTCGCCCCAGGTCACGATCACCCCTCACCATCTGCTCTCTCCCCCTACAGGCAGAAAATGAGGATGGAGTCCAGGAGAACACCTTCTCCATGGACCCGCAACTCGAGCGGCAGGTGGAGACCATCCGCAACCTGGTGGACTCCTATGTGGCCATCATCAACAAGTCCATCCGCGACCTCATGCCAAAGACCATCATGCACCTCATGATCAACAATGTGAGTGCCCGGCCTCCGCCAGGGCCTGCCTGTCACGGGGGAGGGGGCCAGGGCCGCCACAGCCAGATTTGGCCTGAACACTGTTGGTTTTTGTTTTTCAAGATTTTATTTATTTATTTGAGAGAGAGGGAGGGAGAGCCATGAGCAAGGGGAGGGGCAGAAGGAGAAGCAGACTCCCCGCTGAGCAAGGAACCTGATGCGGGACCTGATCTCGACCCCAGGACCATGACCTGAGCCGAAGGCAGACACCCAACCGACTGAGCCACCCAGGCGCCCCAACATTGTTTGTATAAAATGTAAAATTAGAGTGAGTCACTACCTTTTTAACATCAGAATCAGGATTCTCAGCCTCTCTTGGCAAATTGGAAGGTGCAGGCCACATGGGGCTCACTCCCATTTACATAGGTACTTGAAGCTACACTTCCTCTGACTTTTTTCGGCCTTATGATAACCCTAGGAGAGGGACTATCATGTCCATTTTATAGACAGGACAACGAGGCCCGGCAAGGTCAAGAAACCTGCCCTGAGTCACTCAGAAGAGTGGGAGGTGGGATTAAAATCCAGACTGAGTATGTCCGGAACTGTGGCCTCCTGATGGCCTGCAGCCCAGCCCACCTTCACTCGGGGGCATTACATGCCTCCCCCAGGGCTCCCGAGATGCTCAGGGCTTTAGGCTCCTCTTTGGTGAAATGCAGCTGCACTAAGGTCTCCCACTCTAGGTTGCTGGGAGGGTTGCGGGGGGCTCCTATCTCGGGCCTTCAGCTCAGCGAGGCACTCAGGAATCTATGTAGGCCAGGTTTGGCTTATGTCGTGCCTATAAAAGCTCTCCGTGTAACACGGTCTAAAGCAAAAATCCCAAATCCCTCTTCTTACTATGTTCTTCACTATCTCCTTCGGGGTGAGCGGTGCTAAGTTTCATGGGTGTGCTGGTATATCCCTCACATATAAATGGGATTTATGATATACTTGCTTCTGCCGCTATGAAATTTAAAATGCATATGTGGTTTGGCTCCAAAGTTCTATTTGCAGGAATTTTTCCCACAGAGCCCTTTGCCCATATTCAAATTGAGCACATACATGCTTATTATTTTAGCATTGTTGTGTAGTGGCCAAAGATTGGAAATCTCTGTCCCCTTAATAGAATCCGTTTAGTACATAGCTATTCTATCAAAAAGAAGGAGGAGGAGGATTTCCGGGTTGATGATAACGCTCAGTCATGAAGTGGAAAACTGTGGAGCATAACAGAATGTACTGGAGGGCTCCATTTGTCTAAAAGGGGAGGGAAATGAACTCTCAAGCCTGGTCATTTTTGCAGATGCTGAAAGTTCATCTGGGAAAAGTCAGCATCTATTCTTAAAAAAGACAATGGTAGAAGGAGCCTTTTGTTATGAGTCTGTGTGTTTCAGTCTCAAAACCACTCTTGCCCTGAAGGGGAAAGCTCGGAAAGCATCCCCTCTAAAATCCAGAACAAGTTGGCTCTCTCCACTTGTGTTTAAAACCTTCTTGAGGGGCGCCTGGATGGCTCAGTTGAGCGTCCGGCTCTTGATTTCGGCTCAGGGCATGATCTAGGGTCCTGGGATCGAGTCCCACGTCAGGCTCTGTGCTCAGTGGGGAGTCAGCTTGGGGATCCTCTCTCCCTCTGTTCTTCCCCCTGCTCACGCGCACTCTTCTCTCCCTCTCTAAAATAAATAAATAAAAATCTTCAAACAAACAAGCAAACTTTCTTGTCGAGTTACTAGCTAGTACAGTTCAATCAGAAAAATCATTTAGAGGTGTGAAACACTGAAAAGGAATAGGAAACTTGGTCCTAGTTGGAGAAGCTCCTGGACACACGAACAGGTACCTAGAAACTCCATAAAAGTAACTGAAAAAACTCCTGTATCCTGTAGGAGGTTTTAGGAAGGAACAAATTATAAAATTAACAGAAACTAGGAGTTTTTTAATGAAAGCCAGCTTGAAGACAACAAATGGGAGGAAAGACAGCAGTAAAAGAGGCAGGATTCAAGTTTAATAAGCGTCTCGTGGAATGGGCTGCAAGGACACGTGAAGGGGCCCCCGAGAGACTCGGCAGACAGCTCACGTGCGTTTCAAACATCATACACATCGCACAGTAAAGTTAAAGACCAGACAGCCTGGGGCGCCTGGGTGGCTCAGTTGGTTAAGCAACTGCCTTCAGCTCGGGTCATGATCCCAGGATCCACGGGCTCCCTGCTCGGCGGGAAGCCTGCTTCTCCCTCTGCCACTCCCCCTGCTTGTGTTCCCTCTCTTGCTGTCTCTCTCTCTCTCTCTCTCTCTGTTAATTAAATAAATAAATAAAATCTTTAAAAAAAAAAAAAAAAGACCAGACAGCCCACCCAGTGTGGCGGATGCTTCTGCAGCCTGTCGTAACGGCAGGTGTGGGGGGACGCCCTGACCTCTCTGCCGCTTGCCCCCCAGACAAAGGCCTTCATCCACCATGAGCTGCTGGCCTACCTGTACTCCTCGGCGGACCAGAGCAGCCTCATGGAGGAGTCGGCCGACCAGGCCCAGCGGCGGGATGACATGCTGCGCATGTACCATGCGCTCAAGGAGGCCCTCAACATCATCGGGGACATCAGCACCAGCACCGTGTCCACGCCCGTGCCCCCGCCCGTCGACGACACCTGGCTCCAGAGCACGGGCAGCCACAGGTCCGAGAGGCCTGGGCCCCTGTAGCCTGCAGAGGCTGCTGCCCGCCGGTCCCCCCATGTGTCCCATCAGGGCCCAGCCCAGGGGCGGGTGGGGTGAAGGGGCCTGAGCCACAGTGGTTGCTGCTCCCCGGCCTGGGCCTGAAGCGACAAGGAGAGGGAAGCGTTGGGTGGAGGGCCCATCTGACTCCTGGTGTTTTCCATTGGTGAAGCCCAAGCGGAAGCCAGAGAGGGCAAGAGGCTGGGGCAGCGGGGGCCATGGGGTCGTCGTCCTGGAGCACAGAGCGCAGATGAGAATGGCAGGTTGGGGAGGGTCTGCAGCAGCAGCTGGAGGGCATGACTGGCCTGTCCCCGGCCCCCCCAACCACCTCAGAGCTGGCGGATGGAAATGAGACGCTGGCATGGGCAACGCAGGGCCTCAGGCAGGGACACCTGACCAGTGACAGGGCAGGTGGCAGGAGGACAGAGGGTGGGTCAGGGGAATCTCCTAGAAGGTGCTGGCCCTGCTGAGGCCTCAAGGAGCCATGGAGTTACTTAGGGAGAGGGAACAGCGGGTGCTCCGGCCTGGGGGGGGCAGCCTGTGGGGTACCCAGGGCAGGGGTTCGAATGAGCGTGGACTGGAAGAGACAGGGAAGCTGGCAGGCCCTGGCAGGGCTGGTGAGAGGGAAGTGGCCCTGGGAGTGAGGTCAGAGGGAAGCAGGAGCCCCTGGTGGCTGAGCCAGAGGCACAGGGAGGCCCTGGTGCAGGTTTTAGGTGGGGGCACAGCCACTGCTAAGTAGGTGGGGGCGGGGTGGATGGAGGGGCCCCAGCCAGCGCCACACCCCGGCCCCCTCGGGTTTCCACAGGCACCCCGGCAAGGCTGGTGCTCCCCACCCCCTTCTCCGGCTCACACCCTCTCCTTCCTCCACAGCCCCACTCCACAGCGCCGACCCATGTCCAGCGCGCATCCCCCGGGCCGGCCGCCAGCAGTGAGAGGCCCGACCCCAGGGCCCCCTCTGATTCCCGTGCCAGTGGGGGCAGCAGCCTCCTTTGCCGCGCCCCCCATCCCGTCCAGGCCTGGACCCCAGAGCGTGTTTGCCAACAATGACCCCTTCTCGGCCCCGCCTCAGGTTCCATCTCGGCCGGCTCGGATTCCACCCGGCATCCCCCCTGGAGTGCCCAGGTAAGGCTGGACGGCCCCCTCACTGCCCGCGCCCTGCGGGGAATGGAGTCTTCATCCGCATGTGGCTGGTGTGAAAACTGAAGCCCAGAGAGGCCAACTTGCTTGCCCAAAGTCACAGAGCGGTGGAGAGTCAGGGTGACACCGGGGCTCCCAGGCCTGGCCTCTGCCTGAGCAGGTGGCCCACCACACAGATTGGGACTCCTCACGTGGGGCCCCTTCTCCTAGTTTTGACCTTTGTTTCCTTACTGAGGACACACGCATGAGCCGTCGCACACCCCTGCCCTTCCTCACCCCGCCCTGCAGGCCAGGCTCCGTTCGCCACCCTTGTCCCGTGAGAAACCCAGGGGCCAGGCTGGGCGGGGACTCAGCCGGGGCCACACAGCTCCAGCTCCTCCGTGGCACTCTAGCAGCTTTTGGGGCATCAGGCAGCACCCTGGGGCGGGGGCGGTGGGGCCTGGGTCCCCTCCCTCGTCCTACTTAGGGCCTCACTGCCATCTCCCCCTCCCCCTCCCCGTCTGTCTTTATTCTCTTTGCAGCAGAAGACCCCCTGCTGCGCCCAGCCGGCCCACCATTATCCGCCCAGCCGAGCCATCCCTGCTCGACTAGGCCGCCGGGGTGGCGTGTTCTCAGGGGGTCTTCGCACACCCGCCGTGCAGGAGCTTCGGTGGTCTGGGGGCCCCTCTGCTGCCCCTGGCCCTGTCATCCACGTGCCAGGACCAGGCTCCCTGTGGGCAGCCCCCTGACTCTTCCCTAACCTTGGCCCCCATCCCCAGCTGGACACAGCACTGAACGAAGGGGCCCTGGAGCCCGGGGGCAAGGGCGGGAGCGGGGGTGTCGCACTTTGGGGGCCGGAGCCACAGGGTAGCCGAGGAGGGAATGCACCCGGGGCGCCCTCTCGAATGAGGATTCAGGCTGGGGCCGGGGGGACTCAACCTGGGGCTTCTCTGGCCAGGAAAGCCTGAGACCAGGCCTTCTGGAAACTGGGGCAGCAAGAGTGCCTGTACCCCCCAGCCCTTCCTGGGGCCCAAGGAGCATGTCCACTTCTCCGCAGCGGGAGCTCCAGGCAGTGAGCCAGGCCCAGCAGGCCCCACGCTGCCCGCCCTGCAGGTTGTAAATATTCCTTCCTTGGCCGTATTAACCACACGGCCGGCCTCAGCTGCCGGAGGTGCCTTCGCCAGGTCCGGAAGCCTCCGTCCTCCCGGCCTCGCTCTCCTCCTCCTAGGTCCCCAGGGTGCCTCGGGCTCAGGGCTGAGTGAGTGGGGAGGCTTTGAGGGGCTCCTGGCTCCCACCCAGGCCTCCCCGACGGGGTGGGCCCCAGGTGGCCCATCGCCGAGCAGACCCTGCTCGCCCCTCGCTCGGTCTGACCACTGTAAGTGCCTGCACTCTGTATCCTATTAATAAACTAAAATAAAGGGAAGAAGCTTCTGGTGGCTGCTGTGTGGGCCTTTTGTGTTGGCGTTCAGGCTGAGCATGTGGACTGCTCGCCTTCCCCCGGCAGGCCTCCGACAAAGACCCCACCTCCCCTCCTACCGTGGGCACGCTCACACCTCACTCCTGGGACCCTGCTCTTGGGGAGAGCACTTCTTCCAGAGGCAACCATGCTCTAGAGGGCAAATCTCTTGCTTTCCTTAACACATCAGGAGTGGAGACAAATGTTCGGCACTCCCCCTCCACACATACTAACCCAGGGGCCTGGCTGTAGCCCCTGACACAGGCCTGGGGTGGGCAGCAGAATCACACAGGGGAGAGGGAGCCCTGGCCCTCCACCCCACACTGCCGTGGTCAGGGCCCCCCTCCCCAGCACTGCAGTCCTAAGGACTCCGCCCAGGTCCAAGGCCTTCTGGCCCAGCCCGGGTCACAGTTAAACTTTGCTTTCTGATTTTTCTCTTGTGCCCAGGCGACCACCTCCATCGGCTCCCGCCCGGCCTTTCTTCTGAGCTTCGTGGGAGACCCCTCCCGCCTGCCTGGTTTGCCCCCTTGGGGGCAGGTCTGTCCCGGCTGGTGTCCCTGAGCCCCAGTCACCAGGCTCTGTGATTTTCTGACCATAATTTATTGACTCCACTGCCCAGGCCAGACCGCCCTTTGTTCCGTGAGGCTCCTGCACAAGCTTTGGCTGGGCCACCCCTCAGCCCTGCCCGGGGCCTCTGCAGAGAGAGCAGGAGGGGCGGGTGGTCATGCAGCCCCCCACTCCTAGAGTTCTGTTACCAGACCTCACACAGAGCCCACCCCGCGCTGGGCTGAGGGGCTGGACTCCTTCCTCTCAATAAAGTGACTGTCCTGGCAAGAACACTGCAGCCGTGTCTCCTTCCCGGCCCCTGGCATAAGCAGGCCGCCCCCAGCCTGGGAGCCGCCCCCAGCAGCAGCAACAGGCCTCTGGTGGGGTGACAGGGAGACAAAGGAAGGCGTGGGGTCCCACAAGCAGCAAGCCCCCTCCCACTGTACCCTGGCTCAGAAGGCCAGGAGGGAAGGGAAGGGAGAGTTTGCTTCCTGGGCCCCATCCCACACCAAGCAGTGCCCGTGCAGGCTGGGACTCAGGCTAAGGCACACACATTTACCGGAGGGGACACGGCAAGGGGCCAGAATATCCAAGGGTCACATGCAAATGCTGCAGTGCCCTCCCCGTCCATGCACAATTTCCAGGAAAGCAGGTGCAGCCACTGAGCGGTCCCTCCTGGAGGGCCCAGGCCTGTCAGCCAAGCCAACAAGGGTTTCCAGCCTGGCCCCTGGCAGGGAGGAGACACACGAGGACCTCAGGGCCATGACTGCGTGGCCTCCCCTCCCATAGGAAACTAAGTTTGGGGAAAGGACCCCCAGATCTCACACACATGTGCCCTGCTGCCCCTCCTTTCCCTGTCTTCCTTCTGGGGCTATGTGGGCACAGGGCGCTTGTCCTGGAAAAAGCGCTTGAGCGTGCAGACCTGGAGCACGGCCACCAGCAGCAGCACGGCCACGTTCACCGCAGACCAGAAGTTGACCCGCTCCAGGTTGCCCTCCTGCAGGTTGCGGTCACGTGCCTCGAAGGCCCGCAGGAGCGTCAGCATCTGGATGCTACGTTCCAACCGGGTCTTCATGGTCTCGATGGACTCCTGTGGAGCAGAGAGAGGGGCAGGGTCAGGCCTCCGCCCTTGGGGGAGCAAGGACCAATAAAATGGGGGATGGAGTGAGCCTGTTTTGGGAGGAGAGAGCTGAGAGGAGACTTTGAGGCCAGGCTGCCTGAGTCTGAATCCTCTCTCTGTGCTGACGAGCTGGGTGACCTTAAGCAAGTTAATTAACCTCTCTGGGCCTCAGTTTCCTCCGAATTGAGGTGAGAATTGAGTGCCTAAATAAGTATAAAGAATGTACTTACTAGTGGGGCGCCTGGGTGGCTCAGATGGTTAAGCGTCTGCCTTCGGCTCAGGTCACGATCCCAGGGTCCTGGGATCGAGTCCCGCATCGGGCTCCCTGCTAGGCGGGGAGCCTGCTTCTCCCTCTGCCGCTGCCTCTCTCTATCTCTCTCTCTGACTCTCATGAATAAATAAATAAAACAAACAAACAAATTTTTAAAAAAAGAATGTACTTACTAGTGGTTAACAGCACAGTTGCTAAAGCCAGACTGCCTGGGTTCAAATATTGGATCTGCCAGTTGCTATGTGGCCTTAGGAAAGTTACTTAGCCATCCTGTGCCTCAGTTTAAATGGGGCATTGAGAACACATTCCCTACCTCATATGGAGATTTCATTAGTTATTTAAGCCCTTGAAACTCCTACACCTAGAAATGCGCTATTATTTTAACTGTGAGTGACTACTATTCTAATTAAGGTGGGGGCGCCAGGGGGGCTGGGTCAGGCAGATGCGGACCCCAGGCAAGGTGGAAGAATAGGGGAGCACTGTTGCCCAAAGCCAGAGATCTGGGACAAGTGGCCCTGGCTCAGCCTGGGCGCACCTTGATGTCCTCCATCTTGACATCCAGCATCTCCTCAGGCTCCACAGCCTCTGCCCAGCCCTCGACCTCCTCGTCATCCTGCAGGCTGTCAAAAATGAGTTCGAAGAACACCAGCTTCTCAGAGATTGTGCTGAAGGAGTTGTCAAAGCACAGCTTGTAGTCCCCAGCTTCCGTGGGCTCCACCCTGGGAGAAAGACACACAGACACACATGACCCAGAGTGGCCCACCAGCCAGACTTTGAGAGGCAGGGAAGGTGGTAACCTGAGGCCACTGGGGAGGGGCAGGGCTGAAACTAAACCCAGGCAGACAGTGGGACTTAACTCACGTGTGCACCCCATCTGCCTTGCGGGACTCACTGACCAGCAGCACGCCCTGAGGGCTCTCCAGCGTGAAATCCACGTCCAGTCCAGCACCTCCGATCACCTGGGGGGACAGGTAAGAGGGTGGAGGGCTAGGGGTAGGCCAAGGGCACCTGCCAGGGAAAGCCAGGGCTGGACCAACCCGCACAGACCCATCCAGGACCACCAGGGGCCCACCTGAGCGCTGACACCTACGCCTGTAACCTGGTCCTGCCCCACCTGTCCCTCTGACCGCGCCCCTTGCCTTGGCTCAGTCTTCATTGATAGGACAGCTCTGGGTTTGGCTCTTTCATCTGGTCACGCCCCCGTCGTAAGTCCTTGATCGACGTTTACCTGGCCACACCCCAAGTGAGGTGACAGGGCCCCGCTTTCCTTAACCCAACCCCGGAGACATCCTCATGTTGACCTCGCCCTTTTAGTGGCGCATCTTGGTCACGCCCACCAACTCCCCCAGTCAGCGAAGCCAACTTTTGGCCACGCCCACTCGTGAGGTTCCTGCCCTGTGAGGGGCGCTCTCTTATAACCGATGGCCCCGCCCCCCCGGCGGTCTCACTCTAACCCCGCCTCCTGCCATTATTCCCACCCCCTCCGCTCCCACGCACCTTCTCCACCAGCTCCGGCTCGCTCTTCCTAGCTCCGCCCCCGCGCGCTTACGCACAGGCTCCTCCCCCTCCCTCTTTAATCCATGCCTCGCTTCAGCTGCTTGGCCACGCCCCCTCGCCCTGGCTCCTCTTGCTCGTCTGCTCCCCGACTCGGGACCCTCTACCTGGTACTCGGTCTCGAGGCTTGCGTTGGCCGGCGCAGACTGGTAGAAACACTGCTTCCTCCCCGCAGGCAGCAGGAACGTGAACTCGCCGTCCTGGATCGGTGGGGGCCCTGCCCCCCCAACCCCCACCGGCAGCAATAGTAGCCATAGTGCCAAGGCTAGGGCCGCTCCGGCCGCCATCATCCGGGTCACCCTCCGGTCTGCTAAGAGGTCGCGGTTCCTTTAAGGGCTGGCCCTGCCCCCTCTGCTACTCGGCGGAGCTCATTGGCAGCCGCTCCTGCCGGTGGTGTGAAGCGAACGGAGAGGAAAAGTGAAGGGCCCCCTGAGAGCTTAGCTGCCCGAATGAATGCCTTCTGTGCCTTAAAACACTCAGCCTTCTGGAGACTTTTTCCTGAATAGCCTCTAGCTCTAGTCACCATCAACAGATGGTGTGGGAAAATGGCAAAAATAGGTACTATGATGGCGCATGTTTCTTAGGCAAAAGTTAAGACAACTAAATCGGAGGCGGGCGGGGACCTTCTAAGGCGCCTCCCTGCGGTTTTCCGAGAGTACGCTGCGCGCAAAGGCCGTTGAGCGGTCTGCTGTGGGTGCAGTGGCCCTAAGTTAAAGGCTGGACGCGTACGCGACCTGTAGGGTTCACGTGTAAGGTGATTCGGCTGGGGCGAGAAGGAGACCCTTTCGCAGTGATGTGGGGCCTTCGTATTCCTTGTGCGTGGCTCCAGGTTCGCCCCCTGACTCTTCATTCCCTTTGCTCCTTAGGGTCCTCACTTCGTCAGTTGTAGTTGGGGTGATGGAACGACCGCCCCATAGGGCGGCTGTGGGAATCGAGACGAAGCCTTGCCCACGGCGCTCCGTTTCCTTGCGTAGAGTCCGTAAAGGGGCATAGCCCACCTTGCACCCCAAAGTTCTCAAACTCGGGGAGCCAGCAGGTAAACAGAGTAATTCATGTGACCCAGGGCAGGAAAAATGACAGCCAGGTGCTTAAGAGTCAGGAGAGCGTGGGCCTGGGAGCCACGAAGCCTAGTTCAAGCCACACACCCCCACCCTACCCCCCGACCCTTGGCTTGAGATCATCCCACCGGGCCTCAGTGTCCTCATCCGTAGGATGGGGTGATGCTTGTCCTACCTCATTGGGCTGTTGTGAAGATTGAGATAATGCTTGTTCAGCGCTTGGCACATTATAGACCCTCAGTATATATTATCTGTTATTTTCCAGGCTGATCGCCTACCACTAGGCAGCCCACCATGTAACCTCTTCTCCCTCAGTCTGGCTTAGAGTATTTGGAGGCGACCACCCTCTGGGAAGCTGGCAGATAACCAAAGAAATCACTGGAGAAATGGACTCTACTTGGTGATTCTGTCTAAACATAAGAAAAAATGTTATAGAGGGAAATTTTGAGTCTTTAAAGATAGGGCCTGGAATGGTTGGCAGTTGGTGACAATTACTCTTCGAATACAGCTGGTGGCTGTCAGCTCTTTCCTGCTTTTGGAGAACTTGGGGAAGTCACACCACCTTGTTATGTCAAAGTTTATGTGCAGTCAGTGTTCCTTTTCACTCCCAGTTTTCTGTCATTCAGACTTGCTGCTTGGACATTTTGAAGGGTGGAGAGTGGGGGATCTTTTATTTATTTTTAATTTCTTTTAAAATATATATATTTTGGGGCGCCTGGGTGGCTCAGTCGTTAAGCGTCTCCCTTGGGCTCAGGTCATGGTCCCAGGGTCCTGGGATGGAGCCCCGTGTCGGGCTCCCTGCTCAGTGGGAAGCCTGCTTCTTCCTCTCCCTCTCCCCCTGCTTGTGTTCCCTCTCTCACTGTCTCTCTCTCTCTGTCAAAAAATAAAAATCTTTAAAAATATATATATATATATATATATTTTTAAGATTTTATTTATTTATTTTAGAGAGAGCCTGCGAGAGTGGGGGTGGGGGAAGGAGCAGAAGGGGAAGGAGGGGATGGAAAGAATCTCCAGCAAACTCCTCCCTGAGCACAGAGCTACACCATTTTGTACTCCCACCAACCCCATATGAGGGCTCCAATTTCTTCAAATCCTTATCCACACGTGCTATTTTCTATTTTATTTCTATTATAGCCATCCTAATGATTGTGAAGTAGTATCTCGTTGTGGTTTTGATTTGCATTTCCCTAATGATGTTGAGCACCTTTTCAGGTGCTTGTTGGCCATTTGTAGGTCTTTGTTTTGTTTTTGGAGAAATGTCTGTTCAAGTCTTTTGCCCATTTTAAAATTGGGTTGTCTTTTTGTTGCTGAGTTATAAGAGTTATTTATATATTATAGAGACCAAACTCAAGAAAGAAAAAAGAAACAAAAAACTTACCCCAGATTTATTCTGGGGCACTCCTTCAATGCTTTTCCAGATCATTTACAATTTTGCCTTAGCCTTCACTTCCTGTTTGCGCTGAGCCTAGAGATAAGCATGAGATGAAAGCCTAGGGTCTTCTCAGGTTTTTTCTGAGCATTTGTCCTGCCCTGGGCGTGCACATTGCTTTCTAAATCCCCCAGTATATATGGGTGCTTCTGAATGCCCTAATTACCCAGAGAAACTCTCACCCCAGCTCTTCCAACTTTTGGCATGTCCATTGTTGTGAAAATTAATAAAAGGAAACCTCCTTTAGAATGAAATCAGGAGGTAGAAGGGGGAGCTCTCACGCCCTACCACTCATTGACAATTGCAGACCCCACAGGAAGAGATGTACCTTCCAAACTGATACTTTGCTACCTGACTACTACCTCAGCAGGAGGAAGAAAGGTTTTCTCCTCCTGGTAACAGCCCAGCCAATGAGAGACTGACACCACTCAACCAATGAAACATCACTACACTTCCAACTCTCAGCTTAGTCCAATGGATTTCTTGTTCATAAGTCTTCCGGATTTCCCCTTTCCTCTATAAAAGTGTTCGTCTTGTTCTCCAGACCTACCTGTGCTTTTGCCGCAGCTAGCTTGTCCTCGGTTGCATTTCTCTGCTATTCCTGAGTAAGCTCATTTTTGCTGGTAAAATCACTGGTTAATGCTGTTCTCGATTATGATATTTTGCCCCAGGTGGCTGTGGGTTTTTCCCTTTGCCTTAACAGTGTTTTCCAGGAATGCATTCTGAGTTCAACAGACAAGCACCCTGAGTCAGTCCCACAGGTTGCCCCCAGACATGTTAGAACAGACAAATGCCATACTGCCAACCTCAGCAACCGGGTGCGGGAGCCCCATACTGGGGACACAGGCTGCCGTCTTCAAGACCTCCACCACGCTGGGAAGGAGATGAGGAAAGGGTGGGGAAAACACCACAGAGCTTTCCTGCCATGTTCAAGTTTCCTTTTCATTTTGATTCGGTGTTGACTTGGTTGGCACAAACCTTTGCCTGTTTTCCAGAGTTCGGATAAACTTGATTCTGTGTTTGCTCAGTTCGTCGAAATTTCTGTTTCTTGTTTCCTTCAATTAAACAAAAACTATCCCCTGTCCAAGTGTTCAACAAATACTTACTGTCTGACACTGTGAATAAAATAGACTCTATGTCCTCATGGAGCTGCCATCCCAGTGGAGGAGGCAGATCATACACAAGCAAGTTCAGCACTAAGATGATTGCAGGTAGTTATGGGTACCACAGAGTAAACGTTAGGTGGTAGGTGGATGGCTCGTTTCACCTGGGTGGAGTCAGGGAAGGCTTCCCTGAGGAGGCGGCATTGAATCTCAGACTTGAAGCAGAAGGGAGAGGAGGCAAGCAGAACCACGCTCTGGGGTCAGAAGGCACTCCGAGGGCTCCAGGGCAGAAAGGAAGTAGAGCGGAGGGAGGGGAGTAGCCAGAGAAGAGACGGAGCAGTTACAAAGGCCACATCCTGTAGTGTCCATCTTCCCTTTGTACCATTGGTCTACAGTGGGCCTGGGGTTCTTACAACCATGGGGAGCTTACCGACTAGCTTCTCGAGGCCAGGAATCCCCTGCAATTATAACCAAAAGATTCTGAGAGTGTGTGCTGGGCAGTCTTTGTGTGCCCTACCAGAGCCCTTTTCCACCCTTTCCTGCACTGCTCTGTGCCCCCTGGAAGCTGATCGCTACACAGCGGGTCAACTTAGCTGCCTTTTCCTCTCACATCCAGTTGGGTTTGGCCCCGGTAGGGAGATCTGAGGGCTGGAGGAGAGGAGGGTGTAGGTATATACACTCTGGCTCCCACTCTGTTGGTCTGCATGTCTCTACCAAAGCCTGCAACTTCAGTTCTCCACAAATTCCACAACTCCCTCCCTAGCAACTTTAGGCCCGGGCTGGTAATAACTTCCTGACCCCGGGGAGTCACCATCCCTTGCTGATTTCCCTTCACCCTGCCCATGAGTCCTAGTCGTACCTCTTCTGGGCGCTATCTGTATGATGGTGGACTGACAGGTAAGTGTGTCTGTTTTTCTGAATTCAAAATTCCAGGTTATAGATTCCTGCACCAGGTTAAATGCTGCCAGGATGAAGTCCTCACATTCATCCAAGGTCTTTCACACTTATTACTACGTCTACCTAGAATGTCCTTTCCTTTGTTTCCTTCTCAGGCTTTTGGAGTCAGATAACTCCTCCTCCCAGAAGCCCTCCCCGAACCTGCAGAAGAAGCTAGGTTAAGAGCTCCCCTTGGTGACTGCCTCCATTAGAGCACTTCACCAGCTGGACTCATTGTCTGCTTGTCTGACTCTCTAGCCAAACTCTGAGCATCCTGAGGGCAGGAGTTTTTTATTCCTCATGGTGTCCCTGGCACTCAGCACAGTTCCGAGCCCTTCGGGGAACTCAGTAAGCAGTTGGTGGAATAAATAAGCCAGGAATCTGTCTTAACTCTATCTTACACACCCAGGAGAGAGCAACAAAAATAGACTGAATATTTTTTGGCTTTCAGGTTAGACAATCAAGGAATAGTTGTGGTTCACTGTGTGCCAACCACTGAGGTAGGCATTGGGAAACTACAGGAGACACCACAGACCCACCCCTGCCCCCTGGAAGGAAGAGAGCTGGATGATTTTGATAAATTCAAGCATGTTCTGTAAACCGCCATGACCTAATTTAATGGATATTTACAGAATATTATATCAAGCAACTGCAGAGTGTACTTTCATTTCAAGTGCATCCAGAATGTGGATCAAGATATGCTGGGCCATTAAACAAAGTATCAATAAATCTCAAGGGATTGAAAGTATATGGAGTGCATTCTCTGGCCACAAAGGAATTAAATAAAAAATCACTAACAATAAGCTATCAAGAAATCCCAAATGTTTGGAAATTGACACATTTCTAAATAATGTATGAGTCATAGAAAAAATTCACAAGGGAAATAAAATATTTCTAACTTAGGCACAATATGTCAGAGTGTGTGAGATGCAGTTAAAGCAGTACTTAGAGGGAAATAGATAGCTTTAAATGCTTATGTTTGGAGATAAATTTTAAAATCAATGATCTAAGCTTCCATCTTGAGAAGCTAAGAAAAGAAGAGCCAATGAAACATAAGGTACATAGAAGAAAGAAAAAATAAAGATAAGACAAAAAGCAATGAAATCAAAAGCAGAAAATAGAAATAGCAAAGCCAAAAGCTAGTACTTTAAAAAGGTTAAGAAAACTGATTAACCCCTAGCAAGACTATTCAAGAAAAGTGAGAAAAAACACGTTACCATTGAAAAAGGGGACATCACCACAGACCCTACAGACATTAAAAGGATAATAAGGGAATATGAAGAGTTTTATACTGATAAGTTCTACAACTTAGAAGAAAAAGACAAATTCTTTGAAAATATAAGCATGCTGGGGCTCCTGGGTGGCTCAGTCGTTGAGTGTCTGCCTTCGGCTCAGGTCATGATCCTGGGGTCCTGGGATCGAGCCCCGCATCGGGCTCCCTGCTTCGCGGGAAGCCTGCTTCTCCCTCTCCCACTCCCCTTGCTTGTGTTCCCTCTCTCGCTGCCTTTCTCTCTGTGTCAAATAAATAAATAAAATCTTAAAAAAAAGAAAAGAAAGAAAATATAAGCATGCTAATTTCAATAAAAGAAAATTACAAGGCACTGTAGTATAATTCAGCAAGGGAATTTTTCTAAGTCCAGAGGGATCTGGAAGGATTTCCCAGAAGTGATATTTAAGCTGACACCTGAAAGAGAAATGGAATCTTACCAGGTTAATAGAATTGTGTCCCAGGCAGCAGAGACAGCATGTGCAAAGGTCCTGACGTTGGAATGAGCCTCGTGTATCCAAATAAAAAAAGTCCACCGTAATGGCCCTTTTTTGTTGTTTAGTGACCACACACCTACATCGTTCCCTGGTGTAAACCTCCAGGTGGACCTGCTTGACTTGAACAGAAATGCTGAGACCAAAGCAAACTTACTGGTAAGAGAGACCTTTGGAAGTTTCTGGGCTGTAAACGGGAGGCAATTTATTCTGTAAACTATATCATTCCCTCAGTTTTGGAGCTAGTGTTCCCTTTCATGTGGATGGTGATGCTCCTGTGGCCTCACACTAGGAGCACTCACATCTCTCTAGCATTGCACTTTGTATGTATCATGAGTTCTATGGATCTAATACCTACAACTCTTAGCCCCATTCTACAGAGCAGCAAGCTGAGGCTTCAAAGATGGACCATGTTTTGCCTGGGGTGACAGAGGCCAAGCACTAACCTCTGTGCTCTATCAACCTCTGCCCGACATGTCTCAACTTTGGAACTGGTTGGACTGAGAGGTTTGCGTCTTGGGCATGGTTTTCCCAAAAAGCCCACAGTCCCTTCCTCATGCCAGCCAGAAATTCTCTTCATAGGGAGAAAACACACACACACACACACACACACACACACACGCACGCACGCAACCCTGACCATCTTAGCCAATGTGTCCCTCCTCCCATCTCTGCAGAACTGTGGCCACCAAGGTGCAGTGAGGTGCCAGGATCTGATGTGCATCCGTGGAAGGGGTGGGGAGAGGAGAGAGTCCCTTTTTGCAGCTGAGTGTGTGTGTGCAACTTCCTGCCAGTGAGGAAACATTCGTTCAAATCAGCCCTGGTTCTCCTTTCCCTGCTCTGGCCTCACAGGAGGAATTGGCCGTGAGCTGTGGGCCGCGCTGGCCTCCGCCAGATTTCCTGGCCAAACTGAGGAGGAGAGATGCCCTGGACCGTCCTGCTCTTTACAGCCGGTGAGCCTGATGTTCCCCCTGCACCAGCCCCACCCCGCCCACCTGGCCTCTGCTCTGGGGGCAGAAAGCAGCACAGGGTTGCCTTCCCCAGGCACTGGAGAAGGCTGAACGCGGACAGATTTGCCCCAGAGCTTTGGAAATGCCCCAGGAACATGGCTTTCTCTTAGTGAGCTCCTCATCACCCGCACATCAAGGATATCAGAAATCCCAACCCGCTGGGGTCAGCGGTGCCCACGCCCCATGACTCAGCCCTGCTTAGCTTCCACAGGCTGTTACCTCCGGGGCTGGGGCAACAGGAGGAGCTGCTGGGGGGCAGGGGGGAAGCCGGGCAAAGGTCTAGAGGTCCGACAAGGAAAGGCTTGTGTAGACCTCACCTGAGCTAGACACTCTGCTCAGGAGCCTGGGGGCAGCTGGGGAGACACGAGTACCTCCTATAGGAAACTGTACCCCCCAAATCCCAATTCCTGACAGCCCGGGAAACAGGAGCACCCCTTTGCTCTCTGCTCCTCCTGTTCTTTCCCTGGCTCATCCCCTCCAAGCCACCCTGGCCGCCTTGAAGCCCCCACACCGCTTCCATCCTCCCAGCATCTGCCCGCGTGCTCTTCCCTCTGCCTGGAATGCTCTCCCCTAGCTCCTCCTATGTCGCCTCTTCAGGGAAGCCCTCCATGGCCTCCCCAGCCAGCGCAGGCTTCCCATTACCCTGTCTGATGGGCTGCACTGTGCTTCTTGTCTCCTTGAGAACGTCAGCCCCCCGAGGCAGGCATGTCGATCTGTCCATCTCGTTCACATTCTGTCCCCAGCACCTAAAACAGGGCCTGGCATCAGGTGAGTGCTGTTGACTGAGTAGTAAGGGTATAATTGCATCGCTACGTAATAACCACTGCGATCATAATAAAATGATTCAAACGTAGTGACCCCCAACCAGGTGCCTAGTACCCGAACCCCTCAACATAGCAATGGGGTAGGGTCGGCTACCTACTTGTAAATAAAGACCAAGGCCCAGGGGGTTCAGCCACTTGCCCAAGGCCAGAGAGCCGGTAAACGCCTCTGCTCTAACCACTCAGCCTGCCTCCCTTTTCCTGCATTGCAGGCTCCTTGGCAATCCCAGCGCCATCCATCCTGCTGGTGCCCCCACACCCCAGCAGCCAAGAAGACCCCATCCACATCGCCTGCGTAGCCCCTGGGGGCTTCCCAGGGGCAAATTTCACGCTGTACCATGGTGGGCAGGTGGTCCAGCTCCTGCAGGCGCCCGCGGACCAGCTTGGCGTCACCTTCAACCTGAGTGGCGGTGGCAGGGAGGCTCCAGGGGGCACATTTTACTGTCAGTATGGTGTGCTAGGTAAGCACCGGCAGCCAGAGCTGTCACCGCTCAGCAAGCCCGTGCACGTCTCCTTCCCAGGTAAGACCCACCCACCGGCCCTCGCGGCCCACGGCTCCATTGACTCACCTCCGAGCCTTTGCTCATGCTGTTCCCTCTGCTTGGAAGCCTTTGTGGGACAAACCAGGCCTCCAACTGGCCAGGGCTCACTCACCTTTCCTCGCTGAATTCTCACAGTCATCCCATGCGACGGGTTCAGCGATGCCCACCATTTTGCAGATAAGGAAACTGAGGCACAAGAGATGAGGGTACTTGGCCAAGTCACACAGCTAGCAGGGCAGCAGAGCTGGGATTCCACGGGCTCCAGTATCTAGGCGTGAACCCTCCACACTCACTGCACCCCCCTCCCCGGCCACGTAACATTTGTGAGCACCTCCTATGCACCAGGCACTGTTCTTGACCCTGCAGTTTCAGCAGTGAGTGAAACGATGTCCCTACCCTCCCCCACCTGACATTCTGAGGGGATGCAGACAGTCGAGAAGCAGGGAGTCCAAAAAATATTCAGTGTAGCCCGCAGGGGACAAATAAAGTGGCAGGGATGAAGTACCACCTGGTGAAGGGTGTCGTTTTAAATACAGAGGAGAGTGGCCCGGGAAAGCCTCTCTGAGGGAGCGACATTTGAGCAAAGACCTGAATGATGAGGAGGCAGCCATGTGGGTATCTGCGGCGAAAGGGTCCCAGGCAGAGGGAGCTGGCTGTGCAAAGGCCCTGAGGCTGGCACGTGTCTGGTGTGTTTGAGGAACACCAGGGCGCTCTGTAGGGCTGAAGCATAGTGGGCAAGGAGAAAAGTTGGGGGAGAAAAAGGCACAGAGGTGGCAAGGAGGACCGTGCAGGGCCTTTGGCTGCCTCAAGGACTTTGGCTCTTCGTCGAAGTGAGACAGAAAGCCTGGAAGGCTGATATTTTCCTGTGGTCTTTTCAGGACAGGAGGTTGGGTGTGGGCTCCAGGATCAAAGAGCAGTCTCCAGGTAGAGCCTCTACATCACCATCCGTCAGAACTCCAGTTGCAAAGAAAACTTTGTTGCCAGCAGAGGCCCCATTTAAAGAGAACTTTGTTGCTCGCAGAAGCCCCAGTGCCTTGAGGCGACAGAACAGTCTGTGTCTTTGAGCTCCACCGTCAAAGGCCCCCTTCTCTCACCTTGGGCCTGTGGTCTCAGAGTGCGGAGGGGACAACAGCCCTCCTGCCCCAGACGAATGAATGAACAAGGGCTGACAGTGTGAGAATATCAACTATGTGTCTGTTCCTTCCCCTTCCTGGCTTAGCTCCTGATCTCCATGGGGATCAGGTCATCTCCTCCTGTCTCCCCTGAGAGATCCCCTCTCTCCAGGGAGGGGCAGCCAAATCCCTTACAGAGAAGTAAACTCTGAAGCTGGAGCTTCATGCTTTTGTGGCTGACTTCTGCATGGGTTCCAGGGTCTACCATGGGGCTGGGGGTGGATGTCATCTGACCCCCTGGTACGAGGCTGAAGCCAGCAGGACTCTCAGGCTGCAAGTAACTGGAAACTTACTCAAACTGGCTTCAGCAACAAAAGAGAATGTGTTGGTTTGCCAAACTGAAGTCAGTCTGCAGGGCTGACTTCAGGCATGGCTGGATCCAGGTGCTCAAAGATGTCGGGAATCATTTGCCCTCTCTCGGCTCTGCTTTCTTGTGTCTTATTCTCAGGCAGGACCTCCTCTTCATGGTGTCAAAATTGTGCCTAGCAGCTCCAGATATATATCCTACCAGCTTTGTAATGCTGGCCAGAGGAGTAATCCTCTCTTCCCAATAGTCTAGCCAAGTCTCAGAATTAGCTCTCATTAGCTCAGCTTTGGCCCCATGCCCATCCCTGAACCAATCACCATGACTGGGGGGTGAGGAATATGCTAATTGACCGGTCACGAGGTTTGCCAGATCCCCAGGGTCCAGCTACACCCAGGTCAAATGGTTGGGCAGTATGCGGGGGAGGGCTGGTTCTCCAAAGGTAATCTGGAGGAATGACAGGTGTCCCACCTTCACCCTGCACCCCACAACTCCATAACCTGCCCGCCTCTTTCTCTCATGTTCCTCTAGTGCCCACTTGGATACTGGCACTCTCCTTGAGCCTGGCCGGAGCCCTCCTTCTCCTTGCTGGGCTGGTGGTCGTTGCCGTGGTGGTCAGGAAAGGTAACAGAAGGCAGAGACGGGCATAGCCCAGAGGCTGCCAGTGTGCAACCGCTGGGACGTGTAAATGAACCCCCAACCACACCCATTTTTTAGGAGCACAGAGGCACACAGCTGGGGAGGTCTTACTCCAAGACTTAGCAGTAAAAAATCTTCCAGAAGTGCAATGTTGGTGGTGGGGCTGGGGAAGTAGATATATATTTTTTTAAGTTACAAAATATATATAACACAAAGTTTCACATTTTAACCCTTAATTTTTAAGTGTCCAGTTTGGCAGCATTGAGTACATTCACTTTGTTATGCAACCATCACCACCATCCATCTCCAGAACTTTGTCATCTGCCCCAACTGAAACTCTGTCCCCTTTAAACACTAACTCTCCATTCCTCCTCCCCCAGCTCCTGTCAATCACTGAAATTGACAATAAAAAACAAAACAAAACAATGTTAGGGGGCACCTGGCTGACTCAGTCGGGAGAGCACGCAGCTCTTGATCTCGGGGTTGTGAGTTCGAGTCCCATGTTGGGTGTGGAGATCACTTAAAAATAAAATCTTGGGAAAAAAAACATTTTTTTTACATGCTTGTTTGAAGCTTTTACCAATACACATTACTCATGTAATTGGGGGGTGGGGAGGATTTCACCATAGTTCTCCTGTTGAGTGGCACATTTGCCAGAGGAGAAGGCAAGGTTGGATCAACAAATGTATGAGGGAACCTTTGGAGTCTTTTTTGTTTTGTTTTGTTTTTGCAACTAGGATGCAACCATGACCAAGATCTAATAAATGCTTATTTATTTTTTTGTTCCCAGTTAAAGTAAAAAATTTGCAGAAGAAAAGGTGAGACCGTTTCTGGAGATCCTCTGAGGGCGGTTTGGGGGAAAGAAATACCAAATGGGGGGTGTGGGGCAGAAGTTCCTGATGGGTGTTAAGGGCTCTGAGACCTGGCCTGGTTCTGGGGACAGAAGGGCATTTCCCGTGCTGGGTGGGGGTCTCCATTCCAAACAGCGCCCTCTGGTTGGGAGGGCTGCTTAAGAGGAACAGGTGCCATTTATAAAGCACCTAGGGTATGGGGAGCACTGTGCTAGGAGACTGCAGCTGGAGTCCATGGCAGCTAAGCTGGCATTATAAGTAGCCCCATTTTATAGACAAGGAGACTGAGGCTCAACTTAGTCACACAGGGAGCAAGTGGCTGCGTCGTCCTCACATCCCTTAACCAATGACTGCCCAAAATGGTTGTAATACTCTAGAAAGTCACAGTTGGGAGAGGTGAGTGGCACCCTCTGGGGCGGTGCAGTGCCCAACTTGTAGCCTGTAGGCAGTGGCCCCAGCCTCAGTTTCTCCCCTCTGAGAGGGGTGGACACCCCACTGCCTGGTGGCATAGAGCTAGCCTCAGCCCCAAGGATCGAATCCCGACTTCACCTGGCAGTGGGGCTCCTGCAAGAGAATTTCCATCTGCGGGGACTCAGGGAGGATGCAAAGGCAGGTGGGGAGTGAAGGCCAAGTTTGGAGCCAGGGCTTCCCAGAACAATCCTCCAGCCTGAGAGCAGCAAGTCATCACTCTCCCAAATCCCTTTGTAGAGAGCGAGAATCCTGCTGGGTCCAGATGAACTTCGCCACCACAGGTGTGTATCTTCTTACTCCTATCCCCTGCCAGGGCAGGCTCACCCCCTCAAAACTCTAGCGGGTCTCGTTACTTGCTACTGAACCTCTTCTGAGGTCGCTCACTTCCCTTAGGGTCAAGAACACACCCTCCCCTCCTCCCACCGCTAGGTTTCACCTCTCACCTTCTCTCTTCGCCTCATCCTCCGGCCTTCTGCTCACTCTGACCTCTGCCTACAACATTCTTCCTCCCTCTGGTCTTGGTCTAAAGGCCACCTTCTCCGGGAAGCCTTCCCTGACTGCCCAGACAGGGGGTGTGTTTCTACTTACCTGCCTTCAGCACCCTATCATTCTTCTTACCCCTCGGGAGAAAAACACAAGTGTGTATGTAATACTCGCCTCCAGCGCTGGACGCTCAGTTCCACTGGGGACGGACTGCCTGGCACTGTCCTTAAATGGAGCCCCCTTTGTGATCCAGAACGTGTCATCCTGAAGGCTTCCACCAGGGGGCGAGGGGCAGCCAGTCTGTGCCGCGTGATGCTCCGGAAGGGGCCCGAAGCAGAGAAATTCCATTCTCTGTACTTCTTCCACTGTTCCACACTTTTTTTTTTTTTTAAGATTATTTATTTGAGAGAGAGAGAAAGAGAGAGAGCACAAGCAGGGGAAGCAGCAGGTAGAGGGAGAAGCGGACTCCCCACTGAGCCAGGAGCCCCACTTGGGTTCGATTCCAGGACCCTGGGATCATGACCTGAGCGGAAGGCAGACGCTTACCCAACTGAGCCACCCAGGCGCTCCCACTGTTCCACACTTTTATTGAGCACCTACTATGTGCTAACATTTGGGGGGCGTCCCTCAATGACCAAGACAGGTGGTCTTTGCCCACAAGCCCATACTGCAGTGGGGGAACAGCCCAGGGCCGGCAGGACCCTGTCTGGAGCGAGGAGGGCGGTCCCGGGAGGAAATGGTGTTTAAGCAGAGATCGGCAGGAGCAGAGTAGGGGGGCGAAGAGTAGGCGATTGGGGGAGAGCCTGGGGTGGTGGAAGAGCTGAGAGGTGCTCCCGAAAGTGGGAGTTGAGAGGAGAAACCCATTTATCAGAGGGCTGCGAGAGGCCCCTGGGGGAGGGCTCTGGGCAGAAAAAGGACACCCTTCAATTTACAGCTGGGAACGGTTCACCCTGCGGAATGCGCTGGAAGGGAGGGAAGCATGCTGGGAATGGGTCCCAAGCCCTTCCTCACGGTTGACTTGAGGCCTGTGGCTCTGGGGGGAGCGCCCCCAGAGGGCAGTGAGCAGGGATTTTATACTGGCACTTGGCTTTCTTTTCTCTATTTCAGATATGACCTTTGATAACTCTCTGTTTGCCATCTCCATGGTAAGTCATTGCATTTCTTGGTCCCGATTTTCTGCTGACTGTCCTAACCTCTGGGAGACCACCATCAGGCTGGGCCGACCTGATGTCTCTGAGCTTGGGGGCGGGGGGGGGGGGTGCTGGGAAAAGCCCAGAATCACTGAGCAGGGATTTGTTTGTGAGCTGAGAGTTGGCTCTGGAAATTGTCTGGGGATGGGAGGCAGCCATGTCCAGGCCGTCGGGTGGCAATGGGCAGGATCCCCGGGCCACCTTTGCCCTCAGTGGGGCCAACCCTATAGAATGGTGACAGGGGACTCAGGGTGACCCGGTGGGGTCACGTGCTTTGTAACAGTCCGATGCAAACTGTAGTTCCCTCCTGGTAAAGAAAAGCCTGTTTTTATGTTCAGTTTCAGGGACTTCAGCTTAAATATCCAAGTTCTGCGTTTCTCTTTCAGTGGGGAGGGTCTCATCGCATTCTGCCCCTTTGCAAGAGGTTTTGTTCTCCCAGATCACACGGTGTTGGGGATGAGATTCGAACCTGGTCTATGGGACTCCTCTGCACAGCTGCATCTTGGGTAGATGATGATGATGATGATGATGATTAATTATTATTATTTTATTAAGTTAGAGATAGATGAGCCTTGGAAACCATGGATCAAGGAAATGTTCATCCAGCTCCTCTCCAGAGTAGGGGACAGGTTTGGGGTGCAGGTGGCCCCCCTCGAGGTGGCCTCCGATGCCCCATTTGGACAAGTGGGCACTTTGGGACTGCAGTCAAGGAGCCGGGTGGGGAGTCGGTGTGCCTAGGGCACCATAATGGGGGAGGATTGGGCTGGTTCAACACACCCTTCCTGGGCGTTGGGACAAGAACAGGACAAGGCCTTTAATTCTTCAGAGCTTTCTAATTTCTCTTTTTTTTTTTTTTAAAGATTTTTTATTTATTTATTTGAGAGAGAAAGAGAGAGCACATGAGAGGGGCGAGGGTCAGAGGGAGAAGCAGACTCCCTGCTGAGCAGGGAGTCCGATGCGGGACTCGATCCTGGGACTCCAGGATCATGACCTGAGCTGAAGGCAGTCGCTTAACCAACTGAGCCACCCAGGCGCCCCAGAGCTTTCTAATTTCTACGGGGGGTGGGGTAGACAGACGATGCCACATGGGGTAGGAGTGAGAGGGAAGCTCACTTCTCCCTTAGATGGGAGAGCCAGGAAGTCTCAGAGATGGCCAACAAGCAGGGGATAGCTACGGAAGATTGCCCCAGGCTCGGGACACGTTCTTGGCACCGTCCAGTATAACAGGAGTGGAGCCGAGTGAAGAGTCGAGGGGAGCCCCGCGGAGAACTTTGATTGTTGCCCCAAGTGTGATGGGAGCCATGGAGGGTTCCAAGCAAGGGAGAGAGGTGACCGATTCAGGTGCTCACCCGCGCCCTCTGGCGGCTGCGGGGAGGACAGACTTGGGGGGCGTGGGCCGACCGGAATGTGAGGGTGTATTCCGGCGGTGGGGAGTAGTTACCAGGACAGAGGCGACTGTGCTGGTCCAGGCAAGCTAAGGGGTAGGCGGTAGGTGGTTTGGTCCAGCGTGTTGGCAGCGGAGGTGGAAGAAGCGAACAGATGCAGGTCAGATCGATTCAGGGGACAGGAAACACCGCACTGATTTTGGGTTGGATGATGGGCGGAAGGAGAGGCGGAGGGAGGCGCGTGGGAGTCCTGGGGAGCAGCAGGCGTGGGGGGACCACCTTACCCGGCGATGCCCAAGGGCAGGTGCAGACGCGCATCTGGAGTTTTGGAGAGAGGAGCAAGGAAATTTAAACTGTATACGAATGTGGGAAGGAAGGAGCTTGGCCCCGCCGGCCAGTTCAGCCCTGGGCGGTCTCAGTTCCGGGAACAAATCCTGTGCTGTTAAGAAAAAAAAAAACCCAAATCCGGCAGGCAGGGCAAATTCTAAAACTTTCTGTGAGAAGACGTGCTGCTCAAGGCACTACCCTGGGGATTTTTCCTTTTTCCCCTTTTTAAAAAAAGACATTTAAAATGAAACAAGTGGAAACAGTCAAGGAGAAAAATTTAAAAAGTATCTTAGTCCTTGTGACTATATATGTGTTTATTTTTTTTTTTTTAATTAAAAAGACCTGGGGCACCTGGGTGGCTCAGTCGTTAAGCGTCTGCCTTCGGCTCAGGTCATGGTCCCAGGGTCCTGGGATCGAGCCCCTCATTGGGCTCCCCGCTCTGCGGGAAGCCTGCTTCTCCCTCTCTCGCTCCCCCTGCTTGTGTTCCCTCTCTCGCTGTGTCTCTCTCTGTCAAGTAAATAAATAAAATCTTAAAAAAAAAAACCAAACACCTGGCCGGGGGCGGGGGGGCACCTGGCTGGCTCAGTGGGTAGAGCATGTGACTCAATCTCAGGGTCGAGAGTTCAAGCCCCATGTTGGCGATGGAGCCTACTTAAAAATTTTTTTTTTAAAAATATGAAATACATCCATATGTCGAAATTATATATCCAGTAAAGCATTCTTCTGTCACTAACCCCTGTTCACTCACTGGTCTCCTCCTCCACACACACAGATAGCCACCAGCATTAGGAGCTTCTTGGAAATGCAAGCAAAAGTGGAAATAAGGGGTGTATACCTTCAACCCTTTCTAACACAAATGATAGTATGCTATCCACACTATCATGCTTCCTTTCCTTCACAGTAAATTCTAATGGGATCTTTTCTAGGTGTTTCTTTTTTCCCCCATCATGGTAAAATATCCATAACATAAAATTGACCATTTTTAAGTGTCCAGTTCAGTGGCATTAAGTACATTCACCTCGTGCAACCATCACCACCATCCAGCTCCAGAACTTCATCTTGCAAAAGTGAAACTCTGTCCCCACTGTATACTAACTTCTCGTTCTTTTTTTTTTTTTTTTTTTGAAGATTTTATTTATTTATTTGACAGATAGATACATAGCGAGAGAGGGAACACAAGCAGGGGGAGTGGGAGAGGGAGAAGCAGGTTTCCTGCCGAGCAGGGAGCCCGATGCGGGGCTCGATCCCAGGACCCTGAGATCATGACCTGAGCCGATGCTTAGGCAGACGCTTAACGACTGAGCCACCCAGGTGCCCCCTAACTTCTCATTCTTAACAAACCCCAGCCCCTGGCACCTACCATGTGCCTTTCTCTCTCTGTGGATTTGTGTATTCTGGACATTTTATGTAGAAATGATGCCATATAATGTTCATCCTTTTGTGTCTGGCTTTTAAAAAAAATATTTGAGAGAGAGAGAGAGCGCGAGAGAGCACAAACAGGGGGGAGGGGCAGAGGGAGAGGGAGAAGCAGGTTCCCCATTGAGCAGGTAGTCCCACGCGGAGGTCCATCCCGGATCAGGACCTGAGCCGAAGGCAGATGCTTAACCTACTGAGCCACCCAGGCGCCCCATGTGCCTGGCTTATTTCATTTAGCATAATGTGTTCAAGGTTTGTTCATGTTGTAGCAGGTGTCAGAATTTTATTCTTGTTGAAGGCTGAATAGTATTGCATTGCATTTATATACCACTTTTTTAAAAAAAAGATTTTATTTATTTATTTGACAGAGAGAGACGCAGCGAGAGAGGGAACACAAGCAGGGGGAGTGGGAGAGGGAGAAGCAGGCTTCCCGCGGAGCAGGGAGCCCGATGAGGGGCTCGATCCCAGGACCCTGAGATCATGACCTGAGCCGAAGGCAGATGCTTAATGACTGAGCCACCCAGGCACCCCTATATACCACATTTTATCTGTTCATCTGTTGATGGACACTCAGTTGTTTCCACCTTTTGGATACAATGAATAGTGCTGCTATGAACATGGGTGTGTAAATATCTGTTTGAGTCCCTGCTTTCAATTCTAGTTTCTTTTTGAAGCATTAGAAGCTGTGCTGTTGGCTGAAATAAAAGTGAAGCAGCTAATCGTTCTCCAGCTTGTATTGTGTTACCCTACTGAGGGTCTGATATTCACTTTCTATGCCTTATGAAGTGGGGTTGACATTTTTTTAATTTTAATTTTTTAGATTTTGTTTATTTGAGAGAGTGCACATGTGTGAGGAGGGGAAGGGGCAGAGGGAGAGAAAATCTCAAGCAGACTCCCCGCTGAGTGGGGAGCTGGACGCGGGGCTGGATCCTAGTCCCCGAGATCATGATCTTAGCCAAAATCAAAAGTCAGGCACAGAACTGGCGGAGCCCCCCAGGCGCCTCAATATATATATATATTTTTTAAGTAGACAAAGACACTGAAGCTAATTATGGGCCTTACTGGGATGGTCCAGCTAGGGAGGTGAAGGACTGGGGTGGAACCCAGCCTGCTCTCACCCACCAAACTTCAGTTTTATCAAGTTCATCTCTTCTTGACTGCAATTTGGGGCAGGAGCGTCCATGGTGGAGGAGAGGGTAGACTTTTGAAGCAGGTTTTGTGGGAGCCCAGAACAGGGCGACAAGGTGGGGGAGGGGAAGAGATAATGGTGATAACTTTGTTCACTTAACTATTAGTGCTTGCTATGTGCCAGACACTTTATCTATTTAATTCCTTTAGGTTTTGTAGCAACTCTAGGAGGGGTATATGAGCATTCTCCCCATTGCGCAAAAGGAAGAAATAAGGCTCAGAGGGGTTAAGTTACTCAGTTGGACAAGGTGGAGCTGAGATTTGAACCCACGCTGTCTGCTTCCCTTCTCAGCATACAGAAAGGCAGGAGGACAGAGGGCAGGATCTGGGCCCTAAAGCTGTGGGGTGGTGCGTGGGGGTGAAATGAGACCTGATGGACTGAGGGAGTCTCAGACTCAGAATGTAGGGAGACCCTAGATCCTGAAACCTCAAATCACCCTGTTCTCTGTTTTTCCTCCATGGACAAAGAAAATGAACCCAGAAGAAGATGCAGCTACTCTGGATGCTTGCTCAGGCGCCGCCGAGACACCTGGCAACTCTGGGCCCCGGAAAAGGCCCACCTCCACATCATCCTCGCCTGAGCCCCCCGAATTCAGCACTTTCCGGGCCTGCCAGTGAAGCTGAGGATCGGGGGCCCCTCTGTGTCTGTGCACTCTCCATTCAGCCCCCTCTCTTGAGGGCCTGAAGTCCCTCCCGCTACTTTGGGGTTTCTGGCTGCCACTTTTTCAGGGAATTGACGGGGGGAGATAAAGGGAATCCTTGGCCTTGGGACCTTCCTCACAGAAAAGCAGGAGTAAGCAGAGGGGGCACAGACATTGTCCTGGAGGTTGGACAGAAAGCAGGAAGACTCTTGTTGACTTCCCAGCTTCTCAGACCACGTGGGAAGGAGATGTTAGGATCTCTGTGGCCCCCAATTGGGCCATAAGAGGTCTGAGTCCTCCACATACCCCTCCGATGTCTCCTCCCCTTTCCACATCTGACTTGACCAACCCAACTGGGTTTTTGGAGCATAGGGTACCTGGGGGTATGTTCTGTAAGTCTGTCCTGCTGGCATGCCTAAGTTATTAATTATAACACGTGTCGAGCTGTTCCCACGGTCTCTATGGAGTGTAATCCTTCAAGCCCAGGATTTCTGGGGTCTAATCACTGGATGCCTAGGGGGAGGGGAGAAGTACCCCTCAGGTGCATGCAGTCAAGGTAGTATATGGGGAAGCCGGTGGGGGTACAGGAGGGGGGACAGTGTCACGTGGTGTTTGCTAAAGTCCTTGCATTGGTGAGTATAGTAAGTGGAATGATGGGGGCGTCAATGAGGAGGTCAGAGAAGAGTGGGAGCTAGAGAAGGTGGGAAGCCGCCGCAATCCTTTTTGTACCCTCTAGAAGAGAATGACGCCCTGAAGCAGTGACAGGGGGACTTGGAAGATAGGGGTGTGTAGGGCGTGTGTGTGTGTGTGTGTGTGCGTGTGTGTGCGTGTGTGTGTGCGCGCGCCCCCCTGTAGAAAGGGGCACTTGACCCTGCTCTGCAGGATTCATTGGCCAGTCATCGCGGGGGGGGGAAGGGAGGGGCTAAGGGAGGGGCCGAGAGAGAGGGATCCTAGAATTTTTTGTAGGGGAATAGATGGACAAGGATGGAGGAGGAGGGCAATGGGGGGAGGGGGCGGAGACGATGGGGAAAGAGATAAGGAGAGGCTGAGTGCTAGGAGAGGGGGCCTTCCAACGGATTCAAGTCGAGGGCAGAGGCTGAGTCCCTCCTCAAACTGATTTTCCTTCCTGGAGGGCTGAGGTGGGGGCCACAGGCTGGGGGCGTGTCCCGGGACCTGGCCCCGCCCCTCGCGCAGGCCCTCCCTGAGAGCCCGGCGCCTCACAAAGCGACATCCAGTGGGAGGGAGCAGGACCGGTACAGGGGCGGGGCCTCGTCGTAGCTGGACCCCGTCCCCCGCGTGCCTCCTCACAAAGCGGGGCAGGGCCAAGGGGCGGAGCTCAGCCACAGACGAGTGTCGGAGCCTTCGGGCGTCAGACCCGCTTCCACCTTTCCGGGTAGGGGAGCCGCCTCACAAAACGCGACCGTTTGTGCGGGGCGTGGCCCAGGGCGTGTCCACGAGGCCGAGCACCGCCCCCTGAGGCGCGCCCCTGTCCCCTCCCTCCCCACGTCTCGGCTCTGGCACCACGGTACAAAGCGTGGCCTTCCGAGCAGCGCCGGGCTGGGGGGCGGGGCCCAGGTCCAGGGGCGTGTCCGCGCGGCCGAGCACCGCCCCCCGGCTCACGCTCCGGCCCCGGCGTTCCTGGGCCGCGGAGCCACCTCACAAAGCCGCGACCGTTCGCGCGGGGCGGGGCGGGGCGGCCCCGTCCCCCCGCATCCTCCCTCCCGGTGCCCT